>NC_053024.1:37776495-37809379 GCF_003073215.2 Triticum urartu
TAAATCATAATCTGTGAAGGTGAGAAAATAACGATATCCGCACGAGCCTCAATATTCATCGGACCACATACATCTGTATGTATGATTTCCAACAAATCTGTTGCTCTCTCCATAGTACCGGAGAACGGTGTTTTAGTCATCTTGCCCATGAGGCACGGTTCGCAAGTACCAAGTGATTCATAATCAAGTGGTTCCAAAAGTCCATCAGTATGGAGTTTCTTCATGCGCTTTACACCGATATGACCTAAAGGCAGTGCCACAAATAAGTTGCACTATCATTATCAACTCTGCATCTTTTCGTTTCAACATTATGAATATGTGTATCACTACTATCGAGATTCATCGAAAATAGACCACTCTTCAAGGGTGCATGACCATAAAAGATATTACTCATATAAATAGAACAACCATTATTCTCTGATTTAAATGAATAACTGTCTCGCATCAAACAAGATCCAGATATAATGTTCATGCTCAATGCTGGCACCAAATAACAATTATTTAGGTCTAAAATTAATCCCGAAGGTAGATGTAGAGGTAGCGTGCCGACCGCGATCACATCGACTTTGGAACCGTTTCCCACGCGCATCGTCACCTCGTCCTTTGCCAGTGCCCGCTTATTCCGTAGTCCCTGTTTCGAGTTGCAAATATTAGCAACAGAACCAGTATCAAATACCCAGGTGCTACTGCGAGCTCTTAGTAAGGTACACATCAATAACATGTATATCACATATACCTTTGTTCACCTTGCCATCCTTCTTATCCGCCAAATACTTGGGGCAGTTCCGCTTCCAGTGACCAGTCTGCTTGCAAGTAGAAGCACTCAGTTTCAGGCTTAGGTCCAGACTTGGGTTTCTTCTCCTGAGCAGCAACTTGCTTGCCGTTCTTCTTGAAGTTCCCCTTCTTCTTCCCTTTGCCCTTTTTCTTGAAACTAGTGGTCTTGTTAACCATCAACACTTGATGCTCCTTCTTGATTTCTACCTCCGCAGCTTTCAGCATTGCGAAGAGCTCGGGAATAGTCTTGTTCATCCCTTGCATATTATAGTTCATCACGAAGCTCTTGTAGCTTGGTGGCAGTGATTGGAGAATTCTGTCAATGACGCAATCATCCGGAAGATTAACTCCCAGTTGAATCAAGTGATTATTATACCCAGACATTTTGAGTATATGCTCACTGACAGAATTGTTCTCCTCCATCTTGCAGCTATAGAACTTATTGGAGACTTCATATCTCTCAATCCGGGCATTTGCTTGAAATATTAACTTCAACTCCTGGAACATCTCATATGCTCCATGACGTTCAAAACGTCGTTGAAGTCCCGATTCTAAGCCGTAAAGCATGGCACACTGAACTATCGAGTAGTCATCAGCTTTGCTCTGCCAGACGTTCATAACATCTGGTGTTGCTCCTGCAGCAGGCTTGGCACTTAGCGGTGCTTCCAGGACGTAATTCTTCTGTGCAGCAATGAGGATAATCCTCAAGTTACGGACCCAGTTCCGTGTAATTGCTACCATCATCTTTCAACTTTGCTTTCTCAAGGAACGCATTAAAATTCAACGGAACAACAACACGGGCCATCTATCTACAATCAACATAGACAAGCAAGATACTATCAGGTACTAAGTTCATGATAAATTTAAGTTCAATTAATCATATTACTTAAGAACTCCCACTTAGATAGACATCCCTCTAATCCTCTAAGTGATCACGTGATCCAAATCAACTAAACCATGTCCGATCATCACGTGAGATGGAGTAGTTTCATGGTGAACATCACTATGTTGATCATATCTACTATATGATTCACGCTCGACCTTTCGGTCTCCGTGTTCCGAGGCCATATCTGCATATGCTAGGCTCGTCAAGTTTAACCTGAGTATTCTGCGTGTGCAAAACTGGCTTGCACCCGTTGTAGATGGACGTAGAGCTTATCACACCCGATCATCACGTGGTGTCTGGGCACGACGAACTTTGGCAACGGTGCATACTCAGGGAGAACACTTCTTGATAATTTAGTGAGAGATCATCTTATAATGCTACCGTCAATCAAAGCAAGATAAGATGCATAAAAAGATAAACATCACATGCAATCAATATAAGTGATATGATATGGCCATCATCATCTTGTGCTTGTGATCTCCATCTCCGAAGCACCGTCATGATCACCATCGTCACCGGCGCGACACCTTGATCTCCATCGTAGCATCGTTGTCGTCTCGCCAATCTTATGCTTCCACGACTATCACTACCGTTTAGTAATAAAGTAAAGCATTACATCGCGATTGCATTGCATACAATAAAGCGACAACCATATGGCTCCTGCCAGTTGCCGATAACTTGGTTACAAAACATGATCATCTCATACAATAAAATTTAGCATCATGCCTTGACCATATCACATCACAACATGCCCTGCAAAAACAAGTTAGACGTCCTCTACTTTGTTGTTGCAAGTTTTACGTGGCTGCTACGGGCTTAAGCAAGAACCAATCTCACCTACGCATCAAAACCACAACGATAGTTTGTCAAATAGACTCCGTTTTAACCTTCGCAAGGACCGGGCGTAGCCATACTTGGTTCAACTAAAGTTGGAGAGACAGTCGCCCGCAAGCCATCTATGTGCAAAGCACGTCGGGGAACCGGTCTCGCGTAAGCGTACCGGTAATGTTGGTCCGGGTCGTCCTGTTCCAACATACCGCCGAACCAAAAGTATGGACATGCTGGTAGGCAGTATGACCTTTATCGCCCACAACCTCACTGTGTTCTACTCGTGCCTATAACATCAACATAAATAACCTAGGCTCTGATTCCACTTAGGGTTCGTAGTAATTTCAAAAAATTTCTACGCACACGCAGATCATGTGATGCATAGCAACGAGAGGGGAGAGTGTTGTCTACGTACCCAAGCAGACCGACTGCGGAAGCGATGACGCAATGTAGAGGAAGTAGTCGTACGTCTTCACGATCCAACCGATCAAGTATCGAAACTACGACACCTCCGAGTTCGAGCACACGTTCAGCTCGATGACGATCCCCGGACTCCGATCCAGCAAAGTGTCGGGGAAGAGTTCCATCAGCATGACGGCGTGGTTATGATCTTGATGCACTACAGTAGCAGGGCTTCGCCTAAACTCCGCTACAGTATTATCGAGGAATATGGTGGCTGGGGGCACCGCACACGGCTAAGGAATAGATCACGTGGATCAACTTGTGTGTTCTAGGGTGCCTCTACCTCAGTATATAAAGGAGCCAAGGGGGGAGGGGGGCGCCGGCCAGGGAGAGGGCGCAGGAGGAGTCCTACTCCTTCCGGGAGTAGGACTCCCCCCCCCAATCCTATTCCAACTAGGATTCCCAAGGGGGAAAGAGGGAAGGGTGGCCGGCCACCTCTCCTAGTCCTAATAGGACTAGGGGAGGGGGGAGGTGCGCAGCCCCCTTGGGCTGCCCTTTCTCCTTTCCACTAAGGCCCATGAAGGCCCATATGGCTCCCGGGGGGTTCCGGTAACCTCCCGGTAACCCGGTAAAATCCCGATTTCACCCGGAACACTTCCGATGTCCAAACATAGGCTTCCAATATATCAATCTTTACGTCTCGACCATTTCGAGACTCCTCATCATGTCCCCGATCTCATCCGGGACTCCGAACAACCTTCGGTACATCAAAATATATAAATTCATAATGAAACTGTCGTCATAACGTTTAGCGTGCGGACCCTACGGGTTCGAGAACAATGTAGACATGACCGAGACATGTCTCCGGTCAATAACCAATAGCAGAACCTGGATGCTCATATTGGCTCCTACATATTCTACGAATATCTTTATCGGTCAGACGGCATAACAACATACGTTGTTCCCTTTGTCATCGATATGTTACTTGCCCGAGATTCGATCGTCGGTATCTCAATACCTAGTTCAATCTCGTTACCAGCAAGTCTCTTTACTCGTTCCATAATACATCATCTTGCAACTAACTTATTAGTTGCATTGCTTGCAAGGCTTAAGTGATGTGTATTACCGAGAGGGCCCAGAGATACCTCTCCGACAATCGGAGTAACAAATCCTAATCTCGAAATACGCCAACCCAACATGTACCTTTGCAGACACCTGTAGAGCACCTTTATAATCACCCAGTTACATTGTGACGTTTGGTAGCACACAAAGTGTTCCTCCGGTAAACGGGAGTTGCATAATCTCATAGTCATAGGAACATGTATAAGTCATGAAGAAAGCAATAGCAACAAACTAAACGATCAAGTGCTATGATAACGGAATGGGTCAGGTCAATCACATCATTCTCTAATGATGTGACCCCGTTAATCAAATGACAACTCATGTCTATGGCTAGGAAACTTAACCATCTTTGATTCAACGAGCTAGTCAAGTAGAGGCATACTAGTGACACTCTGTCTATGTATTCACACATGTATTATGTTTCCGGTTAATACAATTCTAGCATGAATAATAAACATTTATCATGAAATAAGGAAATAAATAATAACTTTATTATTGCCTCTAGGGCATATTTCCTTCAGTAAGTCTTCAAGGTAGACTCCCAAACCTTCATAGACTTCGTTCATCGGCAATCCACAATGTTCTTTGATGCTCAGAACGCGACGCCTAACCGGCTGGAGGATGCACAGTCCTCAAGTGTAATAAGTCTTCAGATCACACAGACAAGAAGACTTAAGTGATGCCCAATTCTATCTAGCTCTGGTGGTTAGGGCTTTATCCTCGCAAGGAATTCTCTCTCAAAGGCTTCGAGGTGGGTTGCTCTCAAACGACAAAAGCCGTACTTTCAATCTGAGCAGCCAACCATTTATAGCCACTTGGCAACCCGACCTGATTTGTCCGAAATGACCCTGGGTCACTAAGGAACTGACACGTGTTCCAACGGTCAGATTTCAAACTCACACGGCAACTTTACTTGGGCTACAAGCAAAGCTGACTTGTCCGACTCTGGACAAGATTCGCTCTCATAGTCTTCACTCGAAGACATAGGTTTTTGGTTTAGGCATCACTTCAGTCATTCTGACTGGTTCTCTTGGACCCCACTTAACAGTACGGTGGTTCCTATGACTCAACACAAAAGAAAAAGAACTACGAAAGATCTAAGTCTTCGAGCTCCATAGGCTTCATATAGTGTCTTCTCTTGTCATAGTCTTCAATGTGAATATCTTCATATACCACCTTTGACTTCAATGTCTTCATACATTTTTAGGGGTCATCTCTGGTAGTAAAACCGAATCAATGAGGGACTTCTACCTGTGTTATCCTGCAATTCTCACAAACACATTAGTCCCTCAACTAGGTTTGTCGTCAATACTCCAAAACCAACTAGGGGTGGCACTAGATGCACTTACAATCTCCCCCTTTTTGGTGATTGATGACAAACTAGTTGAAGTTTTCAATGGGGAATATAATCTGTGAAATTGTAAAGGATAAGGAATTGTCTTCATAAGTTGCAAGGGCTCCCCCTGAAGATGTGCATATAAGTTAATTTGCTTTTGGAATGCAAATGCACATGGCAGGTTGTACTTGTGGAGATCCACTTCAACTTATGATGACAATCCACTATGCATGTGAAAGTATATGAAGATAATGACATGCATAATGGAAAATGGACGTCTGCAGAATGAGCTAAGTGCGGAATTTATCGTCGCACATGCGGAATTTATCTTCGCAAAACAAGGTGGCAAATAAGTAGCAGACGACCATCTAGTTTAAGTGTTACAACTCATAAGAACCAAATGTAGCAAAAACGAGAGTTGTAAGCACGAAGCAAAATATAAGGCACCCGCCCATATGGACCCGCTTGAAGACTATCAATCTCATATGCTTCTCCCCCTTTTGTCAGTAATGACCAAAAAGGTTTGAAGACATAGAGCCTCTACTCGTTCCCATGAGGAGTAGGTGAAGTAGCAGGGTTGTTGGTGTTGTTTGGCGGTGCAGAAGAGCTTGGAGGTGCTGAAGGAGGTGGCGGTGAAGTAGCATCGTCTTCTTCCTCAATTAAATTCTGCAGTCACTGTGGCAGCAGAGGAAGAGAACTCAGAGTCTTCAAGGGATGGAGTTCCTAGCAGCACAGCCCTTCGAGGAGGTGTGGAGTCAAACTTGAATCTCTTAGTGAAGCCATCCTCTTGAAGATCAGCTTCAGAACACATCATCGTGAGCCCTTTCCATGTGCGGCGACAGGTTTCATGGGCAACGAAAGCATTCTTGGTGGCAAGATTTCGAGTGCGATTAACATCCACCAAGAGGCTTTTCATCTGACGCTTCAGCCAGTCATGATGCCTATCCTGTTTCTGATGTAGAGCCACAAGAAGCTCTCGGTCGTTGAGAACACGAGTGCGCTTCTTGGGTCTTGGAGCAGTGGCACTGTCAGTGGCTTCAGTGGAAGCAGGGTGTGGTGCACGTGTAGTGCCAGCCAAAGGATACACCCGAGAAACTGCTTCAACGCCTTCAACGTTCTGAGTAAAACTCTGATGTTCTGCATTCTGAAGACTTAGAGGTTGCTTGGCAGGCTCAGAATATATGGCTTCAGTAGACATGTCCACGTCAGGCAAGAAGATCCGATGGTTGCGGGCTGAGGGCTGATACGAGATGGCGGAGTGTAGCTTGATCAGCCGCATGACCCAAGGGGCGTAGAACTTCAAACCAAACAGATCAATGCCTGATGCAGCAAGTTGGCGTATGAAGAAGTCCTGTGCATTGAAGCATTTTCCATGAAGTATATAGAAGACCAAAGTCTTCATTGCACCCTGAAGCTTGGCATTTGGAGAGTGCCCTTTGATAGGCCAGAGAGTTCGCCTGATGATGTGATAGATGGTTCTTGGCAGATACTCAAGGTCTTCAACGAAGAACTCTGTGGGATAAGCAGCATCTTGGGGCAATGGCTTCATCATGCTGAGCATCTGACTCATATCAGGTTCTGGCCGCTGAAAGATGCTCTCAATAGCTTCAGCATGCAGCTGACAGCCTTGCTCGAAGAGATCGCCAGGAGTGGGCAAGCCAGTGAGCTCAATGATGTCAAATGCATTGGCTTCATGATGAACGTTGCCAGTCATCCACTCCAGGACCCAAGTCTTCGGATCTCTGCTGTACCCTCTGATGTGAAGTGTGGCATAGAATTGAAGCAGCAGCTCTTCATTCCAATGCTCTTCGTCAGTAATGAACGGCAGCAGTCCAACTTCCTTGAAGCAATCTAAAGCTTCTTCCAGACAGGGCAGACCAGCTATAGCTTCAACGTCAAGGCGCTTGTGTGGGAAGATGCGACCTTGGTTGTAAAGAATGCAAGAGTAATAGCTTCGCTGAGGATAGCTCCAGAACCGATCAGATGATATCCTTTCCCTTGAGTAGGGGTTCCTGGAGCTATTGAAGAACGTGTTGTCTGCCCTGAAGCCATTGATGTTGAAGGAGCCAGGTGCTGATGCAGGACCTGGAAACCTTGGCAGTCTTGGGATTGGCTTCTGGACCTGAGGCCTGTGCTCAACATGATAGTTGAATTGGGGACCGGCAGCAGACTCAGGAACAGAAGTGGCGGGATCAGTGGCTTCGCTGTCTTCTGAAGCTTTTGCTGGGGAGGGCTCCACATTAGCTTCATTGGTGGTTGTGGCAGCCTCACGATTTTCATCCTCCACTTGACTAGCTGGAGGGTCGGTCACAAGCACATTCTCCTGGAGAACTGCTTCTTGGTGGGACAGGGGAGTGGGATCTTGTGGGACTCCTTCTTCTGCGGCTGATGCAGCCGGAATGTCTTCAGCAGAGACTTGAGGCCTTGGACCTTTGCGAAGCCTGCGGAACGCAGACGACGCCTGTGGAGTTGGAGTGGGCTGGCCTCATAGTCTTCTTCCTCTTGTGGGCGATCCCCATGAAGCATCCTGTGCAATTGGCGTCAGTGGACGACCAATGCTGATGAGTTCGCTGTTTTCATGCTGAGGAAGGACTGCACCATCTTCTACATTGTCATGTTGACCAATGTCTTCAGCAGCGATGGGATCAGCTGCTGGAATGTCTTCAGCTTCATGAGCCTCTGTGGAAGCAGGCTCATGAATTGTCAGTTGTCGTTCAGCTTCAGGATAGACCATAGAAATGGGTTCAACTATCAAGGGCTCTGTGGAAGCAGCCCGAGCTTTCTTGGTCTTCCTCTTCTTCTTGGAGGGGGCAGTAGGAGAGGCTTCAGAGTGTTTCCTCTTCCTGGCTTCAGCCTCAGCAGTCCTTGTCTTCTTGAGCTCTGAAGCTGTTGACCGGCTTTTTGGCTTCGAGCCAGTCAGTCTAGTTGGGAAGACAATCGGAACTGCTTCTTGCCTTGGTGCATCAGGTTCAGCCGTAGCAGGCTTCTTCTTCTTCTTTGCGGCCATCCTGGGGTCGATGCCAGGACGCCCAAGTGCCTTGCGCTTCTCAGCCTCATTATAGGCTTGCACACATCTGTCAGCCAGAGTCTTCATGCGCTCACGCGAACCCTGAGCTTCTGCACGCTTCTTCACAAAGGCTTCCTTGAGCTCGTGCATCATTGTCTTGAAGTTCTTCACTTCTTGCACGCTGAGCTTGGCCATATGCTTCTTGAACTGAGCCTTTTCATAGTCAATCTTTCTGCTTCAGTTCAACAATGCGCTGGGCAATAGCAAGTTCTGAAGCAATGGCGCCTTGGAAGGCGACACTGAGGCCAATGGGTAGCTGCAGATCTTCAAAGCTGATGTTTGGCATGTCAAACCACTCGTCAATGAAGTTGTGGATGATGGTGACATCAAAGAGAGGCAGATCATTGAAGATTTCTGCTTCTTCTTTGCTCTTGATGAGTTGCTCAAGAGCGTCATCTGCAAGATCTTCATCACTTGACAGATCAATGTCATTGCGCAGAATGGCAGCAGCTGTTAGCTCTTTGCGGGTGTGAGACAGAGGCATCTTGGCCTTCTGGGGCTTGGAGACGCGTGATAAGTCTTCAGACTGCACACTGTCTTCAGGAGGTGCAGTTGCCAATGGCTTCGCCCTTGAGATTTTTGGTGAAGGGGCCGGCTTTGAAGCTTTTGGCTTCTTCAACTGCTTTGGCTTCGGCACTGCAGGCGCGTCATCAGACTCAGTGTCAGCTGCAGGCTCATTCACTGCAGTCCCTTGAACCAAGATGTAGGTGATGAGGCCTTCAAGGTTGGCGAAAGGACCGATGACATTGGGTTCTGCATGTCGTGTGCCATCTGCCCTTGGAGATGAGGGACCAGGGTTGAAGTCTAACCCAAAAGTCTTCTTGTTCTGCTTCGCTGAGTTCTGAGCAAACTGGAAGTTGCGCTTGAACAGATTGTCGTCACGACACCATAGCAGTGACGACGAGTGTGCATCAGCAGGCTGTGGTCCACGGACCATGCATGGATAGAAGCCTTGAGCAATGGCTTCATCTCTGGACCTGGGTAGAAGATTCTTGAATAGGATGTCTCCCCACGGTCTCTTGATGGCGTTTTTCTCAGCATACTCCTGGGTCACAAATCTGTATTTGAACCATTGTTCTGCCCAATATCTTCGAATCCATTGGATTCGGGTCTTGCGCTGACTGTAATCCTCTTCAGGATCTGTCTTGTACATTTCTGAGAGTTCATCTGGCAGATCTCTGGAGGTCTCACCACGACGCTTTCTGCCACCCTTCCTTGCTGCTTTCTCTGAAGCCATAAACTTTAACTTGAAAGGCTTCAAGACGTTCAAAGGCTTCAAAGGTTTTCGTTTGCTGGACCAACAGGAACTGGCTTCGGGAGAATTTATGTGATGCTGTAAGAATTCTGCAAATGAATGCAGACTATGAGAACCAAAGGATTCTCCCACGGACATGTACCTGTGACAGCATTAAGGTGCGAGGGAAGGGGAAGAGGTCATATGCATTCTCAGAAGATTTTGAAGATAAATCAGTTTAGAAGACATTGACCTCATCGTGCGAAGACATTCACTCATAGATAAGAAGTTGGTTCCAGATTTGTACGAATCCACAGATCAGTACAAGTGAGGAATCTAACTACTTTGTGAAGCACAAGTGAATATACTAGGCATGTTATGAGATGCAGTATGAGAGAGATCTAGCTTGTGTGAACAGAAACTGCTTGTGGTAGAAAGTGACAAATCCATAGGATCAATGGTGCTGTAAAAAGAGGAAGTTTTATTTACCACACTAAGAACTGCTAGACGGAGTGTAAGATGAGGCCGAGCAGTTCGATCTTCCGTGCCCTAACTTGGCGACGGAGGACACCTACGGCGACGGCGGAGAGGACGATGTCCGCGGTCGGCGTGAAGACGGCGTCGGAGAGAGCGACGTCGAGAGGTTGCGGCAGCGAAGCGCTTCGTCGCCGCGTCGTCGAGGGCTAGCGGTGGCGCTAGGGTTCGTGCGAGGGTGGAAGAAGAGATAATGACCGCTGTGAGTGTGTATTTATAGGCACAGGGGCGGCACTGTGCTATTACACAGGTGCCCCTGGCGATTCGCATCTGAGGAACACGTGGCCATTATGTGGAATTTTGGGGTTTGTTCCACGTCCCACGCATGCCTGGATTGTCGGGTGGTCGTTCCTACTTCTCCGGATTTCATGTGGAGGAATGAGCATTGAAAACGGACTTAATGGTTGTCTCTGTATCTTCTGCTGACAAGGACGCAGAGAAGACATTCGACAGTTTCAATAGAATGCATATGACTTGGGGAGATAGAGTTTGAGATAGAAAGCATAGAGAGGTTAGGGTCCGATCACATTCACTTAGTTCAAAAGATTTAACACAGAAGACATAGCTATAAGTGAATGCTGTAGAGGACAGAACACTCATAGTTATAATATATATCTAATAATCAACATAGTGAAGATAATCATGAAGATATGTTGAGATCGAAGCCAAACCAAATGTGAAGACATTGCAAGGTAACGCCATGAGTGAAACACTTCAAAATAGAACGTTTGGTGGTGGCGTTACCCACCGTATAGGAAGTATTAGACCCAGACACGGCGCACAATTATCGTGGCGCTCCGAAGTCAAATTCCACATTAATGTATTCACACTTAGAATGTATGTCTTCATTGATTGAAGATATACTTTACTTCGTGTGTTGCACATCTAAGTCATCAATATGCATAAGGGTTAGGATGTGTGCCTGATCACAGGACATTTGAGGATTCCAGGATATTTAGCTCACACCGTAACTTGCAAAACCTCTTCTCATCCAAGGGCTTGGTGAAGATATCTGCCAATTGCTCTTCAGTGTTGACGTGTATGATATCAATGTCTTCCTTCACAACATGATCTCTGAGAAAGTGATGACGAATTTCAATGTGCTTTGTCTTCGAGTGCTGAACTGGGTTGTTGGCAATCTTGATGGCGCTTTCGTTGTCGCAGTAGAGTGGCACTTGCTTCAGATGAATGCCATAGTCCTTGAGTGTTTGCTTCATCCACAGAAGCTGAGCGCAGCAAGATCCAGCAGCAATGTATTCAGATTCAGCAGTGGAGAGAGATACACAGTTCTGCTTCTTTGAAGACCAACATACAAGTGATCGTCCCAGAAAATGACATGTGCCTGATGTAGACTTGCGATCCACTCTTGTCACCAGCATAATCAGCATCCGAGAATCCAACCAGATCAAACTCTGAGCCCTTTGGATACCATAATCCTAGAGTTGGGGTGTAGCCAAATGTGAGCCAAATATCGAAGAATTCGCTTCACAGCTAAGTGATGCGACTCCTTTGGTGCCGCTTGAAATCGAGCACACATGCAAACACTAAGCATAATATCTGGCCTAGATGCACATAGATAAAGCTAAAGACCAATCATGGAGCGGTATACCTTTTGATCGAACTCTTTACCATTGTCGTCAGGACCCAGATGATGTTTGGCTGGCATTGGTGTTGTGAAGCCTTTGCAGTCTTGCATACCGAACTTCTTCAGGCAATCTTTGAGATACTTCTCTTGAGATATGAAGATGCCATTGCGTTGTTGTCGTATTTGAAGACCAGGAAGAACTTCAGCTCCCCCATCATGGACATCTGATATTGCTCTTGCATCATATATCCAAACTCTTCATTGTACTTCTGATTGGTGCAGCCGAAGATAATGTCATCCACATATATTTGGCACACAAACAGTTCACTATCATATGTCTTCGTGAAAAGAGTGGGATCTAGGGAACCAGGTATGAAGCCTTTGCTCTTCAGGAAGTATTTGAGTGTGTCATACCAGGACCGAGGGGCTTGTTTGAGGCCATACAGTGCCTTGTTGAGCTTGTATACCATGTCAGGATGTTTTGGATCTTCAAAGCCAGGTGGTTGTGCAACATACACTTCTTCTTCAATCTTGCCATTGAGAAAGGCACTCTTCACATCCATTTGATATAGAAGTATGTTATGATGATTTTCATAGGCCAGCAGTATGCGTATGGCTTGAAGTCTAGCCACAGGAGCAAATGTTTCATCGAAGTCAATACCTTCCACTTGAGTATATCCTTGAGCAACGAGACGAGCTTTGTTTCTGACATCTTGACCATGCTCATCTTGCTTGTTGCGGTATATCCATTTGGTGCCTATTATATTGTGCTTCCGTGGATCAGGACGCTTAACCAGTTCCCATACATTATTCAGCTCAAACTGTTGAAGCTCTTCTTGCATAGCTTGAATCCATTCAGGTTCCATGAAGGCTTCTTCAACTTTCTTGGGTTCTGCTATTGAGACGAATGCGAAGTGCCCACAGAAATTTGCTAGCTGAGTTGCCCTTGAATGAGTGAGTGGACCAGGTGCATTGATGCTATCAATTATTCTTACAATCTGCACTTCATTGGCAACGCGAGGATGTACAGGGCGAAGACTTAGATCTTGCTGTTCATTGTCGTTGTTGGAAGGAATGTCTTCAGGCTGAGCATTGTCTTCATTTTGATCAGGTGCTGAAATGATAAGTTCTTCTTCAGGATGAGCTTCAGAAGGTATAATTTCTCCAGTTCCCATTAGCTTGATTGATTCACTGGATGGAACTTCATCTAGCACATTTGGCAGCTGCTCTCTTTGTGAACCGTTGGTCTCATCGAACCGCACATCCACTGTTTCAACCACTTTGTAATGAAAGAGATTGAAGACTCTATAGGAGTGCGAATCCTTTCCATATCCAAGCATAAAACCTCATGTGCTTTTGGTGCAAATTTTGAGGTGTGATGTGGGTCCTTGATCCAGCACCTTGCGCCAAATACTCTGAAGTAACTGACATTTGGCTTCTTGCTAGTAAGGAGCTCATAAGATGTCTTGTTTAGTAGCTTGTGAAGATAAACACGATTGATTGTATGGCATGCAGTATCAATGGCTTCGGGCCAGAATTTTCTTGGAGTCTTGTATTCATCTAGCATCGTTCTGGCCATCTCAATTAGTGTTCTGTTCTTGCGTTCGACGACGTCATTCTGCTGTGGCGTGTACGGGGCTGAGAATTCATGTGTGATGCCCAAGGTAGCAAGATATGTATCAAGGCCACTGTTCTTGAATTCAGTGCCATTGTCACTTCTGATGTGCTTTATCTTAGCGCCAAAATTGTTCATAGCTCGATTGGCGAAGTGTCTGAAGACATCCTGCACTTTAGTCTTGTAAAGGATTATGTGCACCCAAGTATATCTAGAATAATCATCAACAATAACGAAGCCATAGAGGCAAGCAGTAGTAGTTAGAGTTGAATGAGTGGGACCGAAAAGATCCATGTGAGCAGTTCGAAGGGTTGAGTAGTAGTCATGATTGTCTTCGAGGGATGTTTGGCCCTCGTCATCTTCCCTGCTTCACAGGCACCGCATAAGTGGTCTTTCTTGAACTTGACGCCCTCGATGCCTATGACATGCTTCTTCTTCGCAAGGGTGTGGAGGTTCCTCATGCCAGCATGTCCAAGCCTCCGATGCCAGAGCCAGCATTCTGAAGCCTTTGCTAGAAGACATACTGCAAGCTGTGGCCCTGCTGAGAAATCTACCACGTACAAATCATCTTTTCGATACCCTTCAAACACTAGAGACTTGTCAGATTCCATTAGTACAAGGCAACGATATTTTCCAAACATTACGATCATGTTCAAATCGCAAAGCATTGAGACAGACATTAAGTTGAAGCCAAGGGATTCAACAAGCATGACTTTATCCATGTGTTGATCCCTTGAGATTGCAACTCTACCTAGACCCAATACCTTACTTTTACCAGTGTCAGCAAATGTGATGTGGCTCTTGTCGGATGGACGTAAGGTTGAGTCCATAAGAAGACTTCTTTTGCCAGTCATGTGATTTGTACACCCACTGTCAATAATCCATTCTGAAGACGCTGGTGTCGTACCCTACAGTGCAGTTAGGGGGATAGGCTTCACCAAGAGCATTGTGAAGCAAAAACATTTGACGAACCAGTGGGTTATGAAAGCTTAGATCCAGATTAGGACTAATAGGGAGAGTAGCAAGTGATTCAGGTACGAAGTACATAGTAAGACCATTTGGGCATTTGATCTTGCGCCCTACAAGATGTTTAAGGTCCCCAGCAATAGCGTCAGACGATTTTAGGTTTTTTGCTGGAGACCTTTCCCTGCAAAAGAGAGTTAAGCCTTCTTAACCACCCACATTTTCAAGGGTGGCTTAGAAGCAATAAGTCTAAGTGCAGCATCTGAGAATTTTGGCTTTGAAGCCTTAGCAAACAGTCTTGCAGGCGGACAATAGTACTCATAAGAATAAGCAGAATAGTTCTTGGTCTTATGAACATGGCGGTTTGATGAATTGCTCTCATATTCATATGCCTGAGTATGGTTTCCCTGCAAAACATTTGCGTTAGTGTGACTCGGGTGAGTCCTCTGTCTGTATGAAGCCTTTGGACCGTATGAAGTCTTTGGTCTGAGGTTTGTCTTCTTCACGTGAGGTGTCATGATGACATTCACAGGAAGACTCTCCAGACACCTTTTCGGAACCCAGATCTTCTTCATGGGCGGTCCATTCCTTCAATTAGTACCAATGTACCTGGCAAATACTTCACCATTCTGATTCTTAAACAGTATATATAGTTTGCATCAAAGGATTCATCAATGATAATGGGGTTAGCACAAGTGAAGCCAGATAGATTGGATGGATCTGCTGAAGCTTCCTTTGCAGCAACCCACATGGTTTTGGGGTACTACTCAGGTTTCCAGGAAGAGCCATCTGCATTCATTTTCCTTACGAACCCTACACCCTCTTTCCTAGGGTTTCGGTTCAGAATCTGCTTTTTCAGGATATCACATAGCATCTGATGCCCTTTAAGACTTTTGTACATCCTTGTTTCAAGCAATGTCTTCAACCTAGCATTCTCATCAGCAATAGCGGTGGTATCCTCAGCAGAGGGGTTAGTTACCACATCAACAGTTGAAGATATTACAACAGCAGTAGCAGTAGAACATTCGGCAACAGAAGTAGCATTATCACGCTCAATGCATTTAAGACATGGTGGTTCAAATCCTTCCCGAGCGGGACTGATCTGTTTGGTGCGAAGTGACTCGTTTTCCGTTTGAAGATCTTCATGAACCGCTCTCAATTTCTCAAGATCTTGCTTCCTTTGAAGATAATCATAGGAAAGCTTTTCATGAGTTGTTGAGAGAGTTTCATGACGACTTTCAAGTTCCTGATACTTAACGTGAAGATTTTTTATGTCTTCAATTAAGGATTCAGATCGAGTCATTTCAGCACCTAACAGATCATCGCTTCTGTCTAACAGTTTTTGAATATGTTCCATAGCTTTCTGTTGTTCAGTTGCAATTTTAGCAAGTGTTTTGTAGCTAGGTTTTGAACCACAATCAGAGTCATCGTCACTAGATGTTTGATAGTGAGTAGTGCGTGTGTTTACCTTGGCACCGCGTGCCATGAAGCAGTAGGTAGAAGCGGAGTAGTCCTTGTCATTTGCATCGGTGTCGGTGATGAAGTCATTGTCTTCAGTGTTGAAGATGGACTTGGCAACGTATGCTGTAGCCAGACTTGCGACGCCTGAGTCAGATTCCTCCTCAGACTCCACCTCCGCCTCCTCAGAAGCAGACTCCTCCTCTGAATCCATTTCCTTGCCAACAAACGCACGTGCCTTGCCAGATGAGCTCTTCTTGTGTGATGAAGACTTTGAGGAAGACTTGGAAGAAGACTTTGAGTATTTCTTCTTCTTTCTTCTTGTCGTCAGAGTCATATTCCTTGCTCTTCTTCTTCTTTTTGTTCTCATTGTCCCACTGTGGACACTCAGAGATGAAGTGGCCAAGTTTCTTGCACTTGTGACATGTTTTCTTCTTGTAGTCATGAGCAGGAGCTTCATCATTCCTTGAACTTGATCGGGAAGACTTTCTGAAGCCTTTCTTCTTGGTGAATTTTTGGAACTTCTTGACAAGCATAGCAAGTTCCCTTCCAATGTCTTCAGGATCATCAGAACTGCTGTCAGATTCTTCTTCAGATGAGGAGACAGCTTTTGCCTTCAAGGCACGAGTTCGCCCAAGTAGTTTGGACCGTAGATCTCTCTTTCTCCGAAAGCTGAAACTCATGTGTGTTGAGCCTCTCAAGTATGTCAGACGGATCGAGTGTCTGAAATCAGGACGTTCTTGAATCATCAGGGCCAGGATGTCAAACGAACTATCAAGTGATCTCAGCAGCGTCTTGACGATTTCGTGTTTGGTAATCTCAGTGGCGCCGAGGGCTTGAAGCTCATTTGTGATGTCAGTGAGTCGGTCAAATGTGTGCTGGACATTCTCATTGTCATTTCGCTTGAAGCGGTTGAAGAGGTTGCGAAGGACACTGATTCTCTGATCTCTCTGGGTTGAGATGCCTTCATTGACCTTGGAGAGCCAGTCCCAGACCAGCTTGGATGTCTTCAAAGCACTCACACGGCCATACTGTCCTTTGGTCAGATGACCACAGATGATATTCTTGGCAGTAGAGTCCAGTTGAACGAATTTCTTGACATCAGCAGCAGTGACACCTTCTCCAGCCTTGGGAACGCCGTTCTCGACGACATACCATAGGTCGACGTCAATGGCTTCAAGATGCATACGCATCTTATTCTTCCAGTAGGGATATTCAGTTCCATCGAAGACGGGGCACGCACGGAGACTTTAATTATCCCTGCAGTCGACATAGCTAAAACTCCAGGTGGTTAAACCGAATCACACAGAACAAGGGAGCACCTTGCTCTGATACCAATTGAAAGTGCGTTATATCGACTAGAGGGGGGTGAATAGGC
This sequence comes from Triticum urartu, assembly GCF_003073215.2. Classification (NCBI taxonomy): domain Eukaryota; kingdom Viridiplantae; phylum Streptophyta; class Magnoliopsida; order Poales; family Poaceae; genus Triticum; species Triticum urartu. Next base: position 37,793,678 of record NC_053024.1, read on the forward strand.
GATTTTTATGAAAGTCTTCAGAACATGGGAGTTTTGAAGACAAACAATAAAATTAAACCTATTACCATGCAGCGGAAGGTAGGCTACACTAGGCAAACCATAGTCAAGTATTCAATGAAGTGAAAGCACAAAGACTAATAGCAGCTAGGTAGTAAGGATCAGGTAGGAAGATATTGTGACGCCAAACAGAACACGCAGTCACTCAGTGAAGACAAATGATAGAGCAAACATACAATGACTTCACAAGGAGTAATAGTAAGTAAAGTGAAGTGAAGATGAAACCAGTGACTCGTTGAAGACAATGATTTGTTGAACCAGTTCCAGTTGCTGTGACAAACTGTACGTCTGGTTGAGGCGGCTAGGTATTTAAACCTTAGGACACAGTCCCGGACACCCAGTCCTGAACACAGCTCAGGACCCAGTCCTCATCGTATTCTCCTTGAGCTAAGGTCACATAGACCTCGCCCAATCACTCTGGTAAGTCTTCAAGGTAGACTCCCAAACCTTCACAGACTTCGTTCACCGGCAATCCACAATGTCTCTTGGATGCTCAGAACGCGACGCCTAACCGGCTGGAGGATGCACAGTCCTCAAGTGTAATAAGTCTTCAGATCACACAGACAAGAAGACTTAAGTGATGCCCAATTCTCTCTGGCTCTGGGTGGTTAGGGCTTTATCCTCACAAGGAATTCTCTCTCAAAGGCTTCGAAGGTGGGTTGCTCCATAACGACAAAAAGACGTACTCAATCTGAGCAGCCAACTCATTGGTGTAGGGGGTGGGCTATTTAGCCACTTGGCAACCCGACCTGATTTGTCCGAAATGACCCGGGTCACTAAGGAACTGACACGTGTCCCAACGGTCAGATTTCAAAATCACACGACAACTTTACTTGGGCTACAAGCAAAGCTGACTTGTCCGACTCTGGACAATATTCGCTCTCATAGTCTTCACTCGAAGACATAGGTTTTTGGTTTAGGCATCACTTTAGTCATTCTGACTGGTTCTCTTGGACCCCACTTAACAGTACGGTGGTTCCTATGACTCAACACAAAAGAAAAAGAACTACGAAAGATCTAAGTCTTCGAGCTCCATAGGCTTCATATTGTGTCTTCTCTTGTCATAGTCTTCAATGTGAATATCTTCATATACCACCTTTGACTTTAATGTCTTCATAAAGTTTTAGGGGTCATCTCTAGTAGTAAAACCGAATCATGAGGGACTTCTACCTGTGTTATTCTGCAATTCTCACAAACACATTAGTCCCTCAACTAGGTTTGTCGTCAATACTCCAAAACCAACTAGGGGTGGCACTAGATGCACTTACAGTGTTGGCGCGAGCTCTAGTAATTGGTCCAGTATGTATGTAGCAGGGGTTGTGGGTGTAACAATGGTATTGATGTCCTCATCATCCTCCCCTTCTTGCAATGAAGTCGTCCTCGACGAAAGCTCATCTTCCTCACCCAAATAACTTCAATCTGCAGCAGCTCAAGTTTTATGCATTATCATTTATTTTCTCTAACACCTTAAAAGGACCATCAGCACGTGGCATTAGCTTTGATTTGCGCAAATTAGGAAATCTATCCTAACGCAAATGTAACCAAACAAGATCTCCCAGGTGCAAACACAACATGTTTTCTACCCTTATCTCCACAAGTTTATATTTAGCATTCATACGCTCAATGTTTTCCTTAGTTAACTCATGCATTTTTAAAATCAATTCAGCATGTTCTTTAGCATCAAAATTAATCTTCTCCGAAGATGGAAGAGGCAACAAATCAATAGGTGCACGAGGTAGGAAATCGTACACAAAATTTCAAAAGGGCACATCTTAGTAGTAGAGCTGTACGCCTCGATGCGGCTATAGCTCCCACGTGTCGAGGCACGACTTAGAGGCATAACCGCATTGAAAGCAATGTCGCAAGTTAGGCAATCTTCACAACATCCCATGTAATATAGATAATAAAAGGGAGATACATAGTTGGCTTACACTCGCCACGTCAATCAAAGTACATAAATAGCATTACAACATTCAAACACTCATGGCCCGACTACGGCGCCAAAATAAAAGATAAACCCAACATGCGACACGGTCCCGATCACCCCAACTGGGCACCACTACTGATCATCAGGGAAAGACACGTAGTATCGGCGTGAGTCCTCGTCGAACTCCCACTTGAGCTCAAGCGCGTCATCTGGAACGGAGGTCATCAGGCCCTGCATCTGGTTTGGAAGTAATCTGTGAGCCACAGGGACTCAGCAATCTCGCACCCTCGCGATCAAGACTATTTAAGCTTATAGGTAAGGCAAGGTAAAATATGTGGAGCTGCAGCAAGCGACTAGCATATATGGTGGCTATCCTGTTCGCAAAAGAGAGCGAGAAGAGGAGGCAAAGCGCGAGCGAGAACTACAGAGACAACCTGCGCAAGCATTACTCCAACACCGTGTTCACTTCCCGGACTCCGCCGAGAAGAGACCATCACGGTAACTCACACAGTTGATTCATTTTAATTAAGTTAAGGTTCAAGTTATCTACAACCGGACATTAACAAATTCCCATCTGCCCATAACCGCGGGCACGGCTTTCGAAAGTTCAAATCCCTGCAGGGGAGTCCCAACTTAGCCCATGACAAGCTCTCACGGTCAACGAAGGAATAGACCTCCTCCCGAGACGTTCGATCAGACTCGGTATCCGGTTCTTCAAGACACTTCGACAAGTTAAAACAAATCCAGCAACACCGCCCGAATGTGCCGACAAATCCCGATAGGAGCTGCACATATCTCTTTCTCAGGGCACACTCAGATGAACACTACGTACAACTAAACCAACCCTCGAGTTGCCCCGAGGTGGCGCTGCAAGTGGCTCTGTTTGGACCAACACTAGAGGAGCACTGGCCCGGGGGGTTTAAATAAGATGACCCTCGGGCTCCGGAAACCCAAGGGAAAAAGAGGCTAGGTGGCAAATGGTAAAACCAAGGTTGGGCATTGCTGGAAAAGCTTTAATCAAGGCGAACTATCAAGGGGTTCCCATTATAACCCAACCGCGTAAGGAACGCAAAATCCGGGAACATAACACCGATATGACGGAAACTAGGGCGGCAAGAGTGGAACAAAACACTAGGCGAGAGGCCGAGCCTTCCACCTTTACCAAGTATATAGATGCATTAAGATAACATGGCAATATAATGATATCCCAACAAGTAAATAATGTTCCAACAAGGAACGGTTTCCAATCTTCACCTGCAACTAGCAACGCTATAAGAGGGGCTGAGCAAAGCGGTAACATAGCCAATCAACGGTTTGCTAGGGACATGGTGGGTTAGAGGTTTGACATGGCAATTTTGGAGGCATGATAAGCAAGTGGTAGTCATCGTAGCATAGGCATAGCAAAAGAGCGAGCATCTAGCAAAGCAAAGATAGTAGTGATTTCGAGGGTATGATTATCTTGCCTGCAAAGTTGTCAGAGTTGACTGGATCCTTGAAAGCAAACTCAACGGGCTCCTCGTTAGCGAACTCGTCTCCCGGCTCTACCCAAACAAGACAAACAATCAACAAGGACACAATCAACCACGTGCAAGGCTCAAACAATATGATGCAAACATGGTATGCTATGCGGGATGCAAAATGCGATGCATATGCAAGATTTGGCAAGGAATGAATGAACCTTGCCTCAACTTAGAAATCCAAGTGTGCCACTGGAAAGGTGAGATGAAATCTCTTGAAAACGATGTAAAGAACACCGGAATCGGAGTTACGGTTTGAAAATGGCAAGCAATTCAAATATGACCAATTTCTGCGATTTACAGCAAGTAGCCATCTAAATGCAACAAGATGAACATGCTACAGCACCCAAACATGACAACAAAATACATGGCAGGGATCCATTCATGATGCTTAACAAACTAGCACTGAGCTACGGCCAATTCATCCATTAACAGGTTCAAACAAGCATGGCAAAAATGCATTTGGCAAACAGATCTCAGACTTAGTGAAATTAACACTTGTCTGGAATTTCAGATCAGGTAGCACTCTTTGGAGCATGAAAACTAATAGCTACAGGACCTGAACATGACAAGTAAAGCATGGCATGGAGCTACTCAAAGAGCTTAACAAAAGTCCCTTAGTGACCTTGAGCCAAAAGGGATCAGAAAATACATTTGCAAGCATGTGAACATGGCAAAAACATAATCAGTTCTCAGACTTAGTGAAAACTGGAGCATGCTGAAACAGATATCAAGTAGGCATGTTTACGAGCTCGATGCACTCACTACAGAGCATGTCATGACAATCTAAGCATACACCCATCAAGAATACACAAAATACAAGCTAGACATGGCAAGAACAATAACATAGCATGCACGGATCAACTACAACATCCTCGGCAAAATCGCTAACAAGTAGACAATCTGCCCAGATTCACGAAATGACAAAAGTAGAGCTCGATTGACTCAAGCTAGGGTGCTCCATAATTGCAAACAAAGACATGGATGGATAGAGCACTACAATATTAACAAAACATCCTTACTGATCATCCTCAAAAGAGGCACGGATCACTAGGAAACAACATGAACATATGGCAATATGAGATAAACAGGTCAAGGACTTGTGTGGAAATGCTAAGTCCCTGAAATCAGCATTAACGAATGCTCCACTTTGCAAGCTTGTGCTAGTCACCACACACATCACAAAAATACATGGGTTGCACCTCTGGATAGATGGCAAAACATATAACAAAACTCATGAAGAGCTCAGGGGCATACATGCACACATTATCATGGCAAAAATGACAAATATCTAATTGGAGCAGCAGATCTGACAATTATCTCAAATAGCATCTTCTAACAGCATTTCGGGCATCAAGATGAACTCAAATGAAAATGATGCAATGAGATGAAATGATGTGCTCTCTGAGACGAACATTTTGATATGCTATATGCCCAAAACGGAGCTACGGATGCAAAGTTACGATGCGATGAACATGGCAAAAATATTAGGGTTTCGGGGCAAAAGTCAACCGAGGCAATCTCAGATCCAGATCCAGATCGGCACGCTTTACGAGGTTCGCCGGAAAGTGAGTTGGCCGTCGAAGACGGAGAGGAAGCCGGGGTGGAGGGCGGCCGGAGCTCGGTGGTGGCCGGCGGGCGCGGCGACGCGCGGGGCGCGGCGCCGAGGCGGCCGAGGCGGCACGGGCGCGGCGGCCGAGGCGGCGGGCACCGGCAGCCGGGGCGGCGCACGCCGGTGAGGGCGACGGGCGGCGGAGGAAGTCCGGTGGGCGGCCGGCAGCGGGGACGATGGCCCCGGGCGGCGCGCGAGTCAACGGGCCTCGGGGGCCCCTCCTGGGCCTCCCGGGCCGGCGGCGATGGCGAAGTGGGGCGGGGCGCGGCGAATGGCGCGCGCCACGTGGCGGCGGCGGGGCGGACCGGACACGTCCGCGCGGCGGGATATGGATCTAGGGTTTTCGGGAGGAAGGAGAAGGAGATTTTCGGGGGTGTCTTTAAATAGGCATAGAGGGAGCTAGGAGAGTCCAAATGAGGTGCGGTTTTCGGCCACGCGATCGTGATCGAACGCTCTAGATGATGGAGAGGGTATGGGGTTTTGGGCCAAACTTGGAGGGGTGTTGGGCTGCAACACACACGAGGCCTTTTCGGTCCCTCGGTTAACCGTTGGAGCATCAAACGAAGTCCAAATGGTACGAAACTTGACAGGCGGTCTACCGGTAGTAAACCAAGGCCGCTTGGCAAGTCTCGGTCCAATCCGGAAATGTTTAATCCCCACACACGAAAGAAAGGTAGAAATGACCACCGGAGGAGAACGGAGCGCCGGAATGCAAAACGGACAACGGGGAAAATGCTCGAATGCATGAGATGAACACGTATGCAAATGCAATGCACATGATGACATGATATGAGATGCATGACAAGATAACAACACACGGAGACAAAAACCCGAACCCGAGAAAATAAAATAACTTAAGGCCGGAAACGGCAAGAGTTGGATTACATATTGGGAAAATCATATCCGGGGTGTTACAACACTCCACCACTACGAAAGGATCTCGTCCCGAGATCTAGGACTGAAAGAACGCCGGGTACTCAGAACGGAGGTGATCCTCGCGTTCCCAGGTAGCTTCACGGTCGAATGGTGTGACCACTTGACTTTGAGGAATTTGATTGACTTGTTGCGAGTCTTGCGTTCAGTCTCTTCAAGAATAGCAACGGGGTGCTCACGATAGGAGAGATCTTCTTGGAGCTCAATGTCCTCAAGTTGACGGTGCGGTCAGGAGTCTTGAAGCACTTTCGGAGCTGAGAGACATGGAACACGTCATGAACATTTGCAAAGTTTGAAGGAAGCTCGAGTTGATAGGCGAGATCGCCTCTCTTGCTGACAATCTTGAAAGGTCCCACGTATCTGGGGCAAGCTTCCCTTTGATACCGAAGCGACGAGTACCTTTCATAGGAGAGACGCGGAGGTAAACATGATCTCCGATCTCGAAAGCCAAATCACGGTGCTTACTATCATAGTAGCTCTTCTGGCGGGATTGGGCTGCTTTGAGGTTATCTCGAATGACTTTGCACATTTCCTCTGCCTCTGTGATTAAGTCATTTCCGAGAAGCTGACGTTCACCGGTTTCAGACCAGTTGAGAGGGGTACGGCACTTCCTGCCATACAGAATTTCAAATGGGGCCTTGCCCGAACTTGCTTGAAAACTGTTGTTGTAGGAGAATTCAGCATATGGAAGACAATCCTCCCACTTCATGCCGAAGGAGATCACACAAGCCCTGAGCATATCTTCAAGAATCTGGTTGACACGCTCGACTTGACCGCTAGTTTGAGGATGGAAAGCTGTGCTGAAGCGGATGTTGGTGCCCATGGCCTTCTGAAAAGAATCCCAAAACTTGGAGGTAAAGATGCTGCCACGGTCTGAAGAGATCACTTGTGGAATACCGTGCAGAGAGACAATTCGAGAGGTATAGAGCTCCGCCAATTGAGCTGCAGTGATAGACTCTTTGATAGGCAGAAAGTGAGCCACTTTAGTGAGTTTGTCGATGACAACGAATATAGCATCATTGCCACGCTTGGACTTTGGAAACCCAGTCACGAAGTCCATCTCAATGTGGTCAAACTTCCATTCTGGAATGGCAAGAGGTTGGAGGAGACCAGCTGGCCTTTGGTGTTCTGCCTTCACTCTTCTGCAGACATCACACTCATTCACGAACTGAGCAATCTCGCGCTTCATTCGAGTCCACCAATAAGCCTGCTTGAGGTCCTGATACATCTTCGTGCTCCCAGGGTGGATGGAGAGGAGAGAATTGTGAGCCTCGTTCATGATCACTTTACGAAGGTCACCTTTGGGCACAACAATACGATCCTCGAAGAAGAGAGTATCCTTGTCATCAAGGCGGTAGCACTTGTACTTGGGTTGACTCTTGGCAATCCCAATCTTCACCTTCTTTCACCATAGCATCAAGAAGTTGAGCCTCGCGAATCTGGTCTTCCAAGGTAGGAGAGACTTGAAGGTTGGCGAGGAAACCTTGAGGAACAACTTGCAGATTGAGTTTGCGGAAAGCTTCACAAAGCTCGGGTTGGTAAGGCTTGAGAATCAGACTGTTGCAGTAAGCCTTCCTGCTCAAGCGTCAGCAATCACATTGGCCTTGCCTGGAGTATACTCGATACTCGGATTATACTCTTGAATCATTTCGACCCATCGAGTCTGCCTGAGGTTGAGATTAGGCTGAGTGAAGATGTACTTGAGACTCTTGTGGTCAGTGAAGATGTCCACTTTTCTTCCCAATAAGAGATGTCTCCAAGTCAAAAGAGCATGCACAACTGCCGCCAACTCGAGGTCATGAGTGGGGTAGTTCTTCTTCGTTGGGCTTCAACTGGCGAGAGGTATAAGCCACAACTTTCTTCTCTTGCATCAACACTGCACCAAGACCTTGAAGAGAGGCATCGCAGAAGACCTCGAACGGTTTGGATTCATCAGGAGGAGTCAGAACTGGAGCAGTGACCAATTTCTCTTTCAAAGTGTTGAAAGCGATGTCACATTCCGGAGACCAAACGTACTTGACGTGCTTCTGGAGAAGGTTTGAAAGAGGCTTCGCGATCTTTGAAAAGTTCTCAACGAACCTTCGACAGTAGCTTGCGAGACCGAGGAAGCTACGGAGTTGCTTCACGTTCTGAGGTGGTTCCCAATTCACAATTGCAGACACCTTCTCAGGATTCACCGCAATGCCCTTGGCAGAGATGATATGCCAAGATAAAGAACCTCATCGAGCCAAAATTCGCACTTGAGAACTTGGCATAGAACTGGTGTTCCCTGAGCTTATCGAGCACCAAACGCAAGTGCTTGGCATGATCTTCCTTGTTCTTGAAAAGACCAGAATGTCGTCGAGATAGACCAAAACGAAGTCATTTGGTGTAGGCGTTGAAGATGAAGTTCATCATGCGAGAGAAAGTCGGAGGAGCGTTGACGAGGCCAAAAGACATGACAGTGTATTCATATGAACCATAGCTTGTCCTGAAAGCCGTCTTGGGAATATCTTGCTCACGGATTCGAATCTGGTGATAACCCATACGGAGATCAAGCTTGGAGAATACTTGGGCACCTTTGAGTTGTTCGAACAGCTCGTTGATGTTGGGAAGTGGGTATCTTGTTCTTGATAGTCTTCTTGTTCAATGGACGGTAGTCAACACAAAGTCGGTCCGTTCCATCCTTCTTCTTCACAAAAAGAACACCACAACCCCACGGAGAAGAACTAGGTCGGATGAGACCCATTCTCTCTTGAATATCGAGTTGCTTCTTCAGCTCCTTCAACTCTTCAGGTCCGAGCTTGTAAGGACGCTTGCACACAGGTTCCGTGCCAGGCTCAAGATCGATGACGAATTCAACTGGCCGGTGCGAAGGCATTCCTGGGAAGCTCTTTCTGGAAAAGACATCCTTGATATTCGCAAATGACTGGAATTGCGAGATGGCATCCAGTTTCACCCCTTCTCATTGAGAGAAAACAGATATGAAAATAAGAGCTTCCGTTCGTAAAATTTGTACATGGTATCATCACAAGCGGCAAAAGACAATAACATCCTCAGACGAATGAGTTCAATGAATCTGCCTGGCAGCACATCAAGATGCGCCTTGCGCTTAGATAAGCCAATCCATTCTGAGAATTAAGATCAATATTCCGAATTACCAAAGAACCACGGAGAAGAAAGAAACTTGTAGTCGCCAACATGATAGAATATCCGGGAGCAATGTTAGAAGTCATTTGCTTGCCCGGAGACACAATCTTCACGGGAAAGGAATCCTCGGTCACAAAATCATGCTTGGCAACAATGGTGTTTGAAAAAAGAAAGCGATGCACCAGTGTCAAAAAGAACTTTTGCAGGAACATCGTTAACAGGAAGGTTACCCATGATGACATCTGGCGAGTCCTCTGCCTGAGCTGCATTCAGCAAGTTGACCTTGGCGTGCTTGGGGTTATGCTTGACCACAGCTGTACTTGCCGATCTCACAGGAGGAGGAGGAGGGAAGCCTCTGATTGAAGCATTTGTTGGCATAGTGACCCTTCTGTTGGCACTTGTTGCACGTGACCTCTGAAAGCGGACGGGTACGGAGCACTCGATCTTGGAGCTTGAGACGAAGTCTTGTTCTGAAAGCCAGGGTTGGGTGGGTGGGAAGATCCACTGCCACCTTTGCTCTTCTGCTGATACGGCTGACGGAACGGAGGAGGAGGAAGCCAATACTTCTGCTGCTTGGCCACTTGAGTAGAGGAAGAAGGAGTTGCATCTCTGACTCGCTTCTTGGAAGCATCACACTTCAGTTGAGCAGCCTCTTGCTTCAATGCCATGTTGTAGAACTCATCGTACCTCAAGGGCTCAAAGAGAACAAGAGCTAGCTGGATTTCTTCTCTGAGACCACCCCTGAACTGGTATATCATGCTCTTCTCATCAGGGACGTCCTGCTTAGCAAAGCGGGTGAGCTTCTGAAACAACTTGTTGTAGTCATAGACAGACAAAGAGCCTTGCTTCAGGTTGCGGAATTCCTCACGCTTGCTTTCAACCACGCTCTGAGGAATATGATGAGCTTTGAAGTCTTGACGGAATTCATCCCAGGTAATCACACGGCCTCCTCTGGAATCCTTGTACTGCTGGAACCATTCTGCAGCTTGGTCTTTGAGTTGGAAGGAAGCGAACTTGACAAAGTCCTCAGGCCTGACGTTACTGCACTCGAAATGCTTGCATAAGTCCACGAGCCAATCGTCAGCATCAGTTGCCTCAACACAATTGCTGAAGGTCTTTGGCTGGTTAGCAAGGAACTGGTTGAGTGTAGCAAAGTGATTCTGATTGTTGCCTTGGTCGTGCCTTGGTTCGCTTGATTGCGCTCTTGAAGAATTTGCATGATCAACTGCGTGTTTGCATTGGTAGCGGCCATCACAGCTTGCCATGCCTCCGGAGGAGGTGGAGGTGGTGGCGGATCCTGATTCTGATTCTGATTGCTGCTCTTAGCGGGAGCCATCCTGAAGAGGGTGACATCCGTTAGCACATTGACAGATAAAATTGAAGCTGAATCAAGCGGGTTGAAATTGCAACATATAGTCTTCACATCCGAACATAAGAACGAATGCATTCCACTTGAAATGGTCACATATCCATAAATTGAGAAGCCACTTAGAATTTAGGTAGAGGAATAAATCAACAAGGTACGGATCAAGAACGAATACTCGGTAAGAAATCCCAATCTCAAACCAAATATCCGTGGAAGAAGAACTAGAGCTACAAGAATTCCCACCTATGAAACTCCCGAACCTTTCCGGTTATGCAATCAGGTGTTGGGGATACAGGGGAAGCATAATATCTCACCCAAATCTAGCAAATCCTACATCCAGCTGTATCCATCCTTCAACACATAACCGAGAAAAACTTCGGAAACCATCTACCTCAACCTTCGAAAAGCATCCGTTATACAAGTTATGGCAATACTCCCGAACTCCCGCCCCAGTACTGGGTGGCGTCGAGGTTATCTCACCAACAACTGCATAAAAGAGATTTTCGATGTCGGCGACTAAACTCAGGTATTCCAGAACTGCAACGATAAAATTGTGATGACAACACCTCGGAGCTCAACTCCCCGGGACACTGCCACAACCCCTAAATGACAGGAGGCACCAAGAACAATGTTCTCGTCACAAAACCATCGGAACGATTCCAAGATACCCGCGTGATCCTAAATTTTTTTTAGTGAAATTTGAGAAGAGAAGAGTCAAAACTCTACGTCAGGATGCCTTACCAGAGCGATGAGGAGACTGGAGTAAAAAGAATTCCTAAACTCTCCGATATATAATTCCTAAATGACTCAAAACATTTTTTCTAGACTCAACTCGGCCGCTAATAACGATCAAGCAGTGGGGCTCCTAAGGTCGGGGAAGGCTCTGATTACCAACTTGTAACGCCCTCGATGCGGCTATATCTCCTACGTGTCGAAGCACGACTTAGAGGCATAACCGCATTGAAAGCAATGTCGCAAGTAAGGCAATCTTCACAACATCCCATGTAAATAGATAATAAAAGGGAAGGTACATAGTTGGCTTACACTCGCCACGTCAAACAAAGTACATAAATAGCATTACATCATCCAATCACTCATGGCCCGACTACGGTGCCAAAATAAAAGATCAACCCAACATGCGACACGGTCCCGATCGCCCCAACTGGGCACCACTACTGATCATCAGGGAAAGACACATAGTAACGGCGTGAGTCCTCGTCGAACTCCCACTTGAGCTCAAGCGCGTCATCTGGAACGGAGTCATCAGGCCCTGCATCTGGTTTGGAAGTAATCTGTGAGCCACAGGGACTCAGCAATCTCGCACCCTCGCGATCAAGACTATTTAAGCTTATAGGTAAGGCAAGGTAAAATATGTGGAGCTGCAGCAAGCGACTAGCATATATGGTGGCTAACCTGTTCGCAAAAGAGAGCGAGAAGAGAAGGCAAAGCGCGAACGAAAACTAGAGAACAACCTGCGGCAAGCATTACTCCAACACCGTGTTCACTTCCCGGACTCCGCCGAGAAGAGACCATCACGGTAACTCACACGTTGATTCATTTTAATTAAGTTAAGGTTCAAGTTATCTACAACCGGACATTAACAAATTCCCATCTGCCCATAACCGCGGGCACGGCTTTCGAAAGTTCAAATCCCTGCAGGGGAGTCCCAACTTAGCCCATGACAAGCTCTCACGGTCAGCGAAGGGTATACCTTCTCCCAAGACATTCCGATCAGACTCGGTATCCCGGTTCTACAGACACTTCGACAAGTTAAAACAAATCCAGCAACACCGCCTGAATGTGCCGACAAATCCCGGATAGGAGCTGCACATATCTCGTTCTCGTACAACTAAAACCAAACCTCGAGTTTCCCCGAGGTGGCACTGCAAATGGCTCTGTTTGGACCAACACTCAGAAGAGCACTGGCCCGGGGGGGGGGTTTAAATAAGATGACCCTTGGTCTCCGAAAACCCAAGGGAAAAAGAGGCTAGGTGGAAAATGGTAAAACCAAGGTTGGGCATTGCTGGAAGGGTTTTATTCAAGGCGAACTATCAAGGGGTTCCCATTATTACCCAACCGCGTAAGGAACGCAAAATCCGGGAACATAACACCGGTAAGACGGAAACTAGGGCGGCAAGAGTGGAACAAAACACTAGGAAAAAGGCCGAGCCTTCCACCCTTTACCAAGTATATAGATGCATTAAGATAACAAGATAATATAGTGATATCCCAACAAGTAAAATAATATTCCAACAAGGAACGATCTCCAATCTTCACCTGCAACTAGCAACGCTATAAGAGGGGTTGAGCAAAGCGCTAACATAGCCAATCAACGGTTTGCTAGGACATGGTGGGTTAGAGGTTTGACATGGCAATTTGGGAGGCATGAAAGCAAATGGTAGGCATCGTAGCATAGGCATAGCAAAAGAGCGAGCATCTAGCAAAGCAAAGATAGAAGTGATTTCGAGGGTATGATCATCTTGCCTGCAAAGTTGTCAGAGTTGACTGGATCCTCGAAAGCAAACTCAACGGGCTCCTCGTTAGCGAACTCGTCTCCCGGCTCTACCCAAATAAGAAAAACAAGCAAAAGGAACACAATCAACCACGTGCAAAGCTCAAACAACATGATGCAAACATGGTATGCTATGCGGGATGCGATATGCGATGCATATGCAAGATTTGACAAGGAATGATTGAACTTGGCCTCAACTTGGAAATCCAAGTGTGCCACTGGAAAGGTGAGATTATTTCGCTTGAAAACGATATAAAGAACACCAGAATCGGAGACACGGTTTCGAAATGGCAAGCAATTCAAATATGGCACCGGTCTGCGATAAATAGTAAGTAGCCATCTAAATGCATCAAGATAATTAAGCTAAAGCACTCAAACATGGCAATAAAATACATGGAATGGATCCACTCATGATGCTTGACAAGAAAGGAACACTGAGCTACGGCCAATTCATCCATTAACAGGTTCAAACAAGCATGGCAAAAGTGCAATTGGTAAACAGATTTCTGGCTTAGTGAAATTAACACAAGCCTGGAATTTCAGATCAGGTAGCCCTCTTTGGAGCACCAAAACTATATGCTACAAGAACTTAACATGGCAAATTAAAGCATGGCATGGAGCTACTCAAAGAGCTTAACAAAAGTCCCTTAGTGACCTTGAGCCAAAAGGGATCAGAAAATACAATTGCAAGCATGTGAACATGGCAAAAACATAATCAGATCACAGACTTGGTGAAAAACTGGAGCATGCAAATCAGATATCAAGTAGGCATGTTTACAAGCTCGATGCACTCACTACAGAGCAAGGCATGACAATCTAAGCATACACCCTACAAGAATGCATGTTATAAAAGCTAGACATGGCAAGAACAACAACATAGCATGCACGGATCAACTACAACATCCTCGACAAAATCGCTAACAAGTAGACAATCTGCCCAGATTCACAAAATAGTACACATAGAGCTCGATTGACTCAAGCTAGGGTGCTCCATAATTGCAAACAAGGATATGGATGGATAGAGCACTACAAGATTAACAAAGCATCCTTACTGATCCTCCTCAATAGACGCACGAATCACTAGGAAACAATATGAACATATGACATATTGATAAAAACAGATCAAGGACTTAGTGGAATTGCTAAGTCCCTGAAATCAGCATTAACAAATGCACCACTTTGCAAGCTTGTGCTAGTCACCACACACATCACAAAAATACATGGATAGCACCTCTGGAATGACGACAAAGCATATAACAAAACACATGTAGAGCTCAGGGGCATATCATGCACACATTAATCATGAAAAAAATGACAAATAGCTATTTGGTGCAGCAGATCTGACAATTAACTCAAAAAGCACTCTTCCAACAGCATTTCGGGCATCAACCTGAACTCAAATGAAAATGATGCAATGAGATGAAATGATGTGCTCTCTGAAGCGAACATTTTGATATGCTATACGCCCAAAACGGATCTACGGATGCAAAGTTACGGCATGATGAACAAGGGCATTTGAATCTGGAAATCGGGGACTTAGAGAAATTCATCACCTCGCGGATCTAGGGTTGACCGCGGCATGGATTTCAAAGCGGCGGCAGATCTCGCCGGATCCACGCCGGAGAAGGCAGGGGCGGCGACGGGAGCTCGCCGGCGTCCGGATCTGGCCGCGGGACGGCGGGAGGCGGCGCGGCAGGCGCGGTTGCCGGCGTCGGGCGGCGCCGGGGCGAGGAGCAGGGCGGCGGCCGGTGCGGCGGCGGAGGCGGTGGCCGGCGGGGAGGGCGAGCTCCGGCGAGGGCTCGCCGGCGACGGGCGGCGGCCGGAGAGCGCGGGCGCGCTGACCGGGCGGATCTGGCCCGCCGTGGCCCGGAGCGGGCCGGAGATGGGCTCGCGGGCCCGGCGGCGATGTGGGGCGCGGTGGACATGTTCGCGCCGGCGGACGTCCGCGCGGAGGAGGCGATTTTTAGGGTTTCGGGAGAGGGGAACCGAATTCAGAGGGGTGTATTATAGGCATAGAGGGAGCTAGGAGAGTCCAAATGAGGTGCGGTTTTCGGCCACGCGATCGTGATCGAATGCTCTAGATGATTGGAAAAGGCTTAGGTGGGTTTTGGGCCAAAATTGGAGGGGTGTTGGGCAGCAACACACACGAGGCCTTTTCGGTCCCTCGGTTAACCGTTGGAGTATCAAACGAAGTCCAAATGATACGAAACTTGACAGGCGGTCTACCGGTAGTAAACCAAGGCCGCTTGGCAAGTCTCGGTCCAATCCGGAAATGTTTAATCCCCACACACGAAAGAAAGCTAGAAATGACCACCGGAGGAGAACGAAGCGCCGGAATGCAAAACGGACAACGGGGAAAATGCTCGAATGCATGAGATGAACACGTATGCAAATGCAATGCACATGATGACATGATATGAGATGCATGACAACGATAACAACACACGGAGACAAAAACCCGAACCCGAGAAAATAAAATAACTTAACGCCGGAAACGGCAAGAGTTGGAGTACAAATTGGGAAAATTACATCCGGGGTGTTACAGCGCCTTCCTCTACAGCTGTCAAACCACCAAATGCCTACAGGCCCCGGACATCCGGCCCCGCAAGCCTGGACATTCGGCCCCCTGCCCGGAAATCCGGACCCCCC
>NC_053024.1:37810496-37926081 GCF_003073215.2 Triticum urartu
TGAGACAGATAGAGCTTTCTGGTAGAAAGTTTACCTGGGCTAATGCTCTGCCAAACCCTACCTATGAAAAACTTGATCGAGTTCTTCCGAGCGTGGAGTGGGAACAAAAGTTCCCTCTGGTTACGGTGCAAGCTCTTTCGAGGGGAATATCTGATCACACCCCATTGTTCGTGGACTCAGGGGAGCCGAACCACGTGGGTAACAAGAACACCTTCTCTTTCGAGATGTCATGGTTTGAACGTGAGGGGTTCGTGGACTTGATTGCCAGGGAATGGGATAGAGGTGTAGGAGGCAAGACTGCAATAGAGCGTTGGCGGAATAAGATTAGGCATTTGAGAAGTTTCTTACGGGGTTGGGCTAAGCACCTCAGTGGTGTATATAAGATTGAAAAGGATAGACTCCTTACTCTTATACAGGCCCTGGACATACAGGCCGAATCCACTATTTTATCGCCAGCTGAGCTTCAGGTTAAAAATGAGGCGGAGAAGAGGTTGAAAGAACTGCTCCGCGAAGAAGAATTGAAGTGGGCTTTGCGTGCTAAAGTCCGCAAAATGGTCCAAGGGGACGCGAATACTCAATTCTTCCATTTGATAGCTAATGGCAAGCACAGAAAGAAGCGTATCTTTCAGCTTGAGCAAGACGAGGGCACTATTTTAGGTCAGGATAACCTAAAAACATATATTACCGATTATTATAAGCAGTTATTTGGACCTCCGGAGGATAATTGTGTGTCCCTCGATGAGTCCAGGACTGAGGATGTGCCCCAGCTATCGGCTGCCGATAATGATATTTTGGTTGCCCCGTTCTCGGAGAAGGAGGTGTTTGATGCTATTGCACAGATGAAAAACAATAAGGCTCCCGGACCGAATGGATTTCCGGCAGAGTTCTATAAAAAGTGTTGGCACATTATTAAGGGGGATTTACTACCTATGTTCCATGATCTGTTCTCTGGACAGCTTCAATTATTTCACTTGAATTTTGGGATTATCACACTGCTTCCCAAGAAAACGGATGCTGTGAGAATTGAGCAATTCAGGCCGATCTGTCTCCTCAATGTTAGTTTCAAAATTTTCACCAAGGTCGGGACTAACAGGCTCACACAGATTGCGCATTCTGTGGTGCAACAGTCCCAAACTGCTTTCATGCCGGACAGAAATATCCTTGAAGGGGTGGTCGTCCTGCATGAAACACTCCATGAAATCCATTCCAAAAAATTAGATGGAGTAATTTTTAAGGTGGATTTCGAGAAAGCGTACGATAAGGTCAAATGGCCATTCCTCCAACAGTCATTGCGTATGAAAGATTTTGATGAAGCCTGACGCCGACAGGTTGAATCATTTACGCAAAAAGGTAGTGTGGGAATTAAAGTTAATGATGACATAGGTCATTACTTCCAGACACATAAAGGCCTAAGACAAGGAAATCCGATGTCCCCTATCCTGTTTAACATTGTAGTGGATATGTTAGCAATTTTGATAGGAAGAGCTAAGGAAAATGGTCAAGTAGGTGGATTGGTACCTCATCTTATTGATGGAGGTGTATCCATCCTTCAGTACGCTGATGAGACAATCATCTTTATGGAGCATGACTTGGCCAAGGCGAGAAATATGAAGCTTGTGTTATGCCTATTTGAACAATTGACCGGGTTAAAGATTAACTTTCATAAGAGCGAGCTGTTCTGTTTTGGTAGGGCCAAAGACGAACAGGATGCTTATAGGCAATTGTTTGGGTGTGAGTTGGGAGAGTTACCCTTCTCTTACATGGGGATTCCAATCCACCATCGTAGGCTGACAAACAGAGAGTGAAAGTGCATCGAGGACCGATTTGAGAAGAAAATGAGTTGCTGGAAGGGTAAGCTCATGTCATACGGAGGCCGATTAATCCTGATTAATTCGGTGCCACGAGTATGCCAATGTTTCTCCTATCGTTCTTTGAGGTCCCAGTTGGTGTTAGGAAGAGACTGGACTTCTATCGATCGCGTTTCTTTTGGCAGGGTGATGAGCTTAAAAGAAAATATCGGCTTGCCAAATGGGATATCATCTGTAGACCGAAAGACCAAGGGGGTCTAGGTATTGAGAATCTAGAAGTTAAGAATAAATGCCTTCTTAGCAAGTGGCTGTGGAAGCTCTCATCGGAGAATGATGTTATGTGGGCTCAAATCCTTCGCAGCAAGTACCTCCAGACAAAAACTTTATCCCAGGTTACAGTCAGGCCGACCGATTCACCTTTCTGGAAAGGCCTGATGAAAGTCAAACAGTCCTTGTTTAATAGGACGAAGTTTGTTATTGGAAACAACACGAGTACACGTTTCTAGGAGGATACTTGGCTCGGCAAGACACCCTTGGCCATCCAATATCCGTCTTTGTACCGCATTGTTCAACGACGTGAGGTGTTCGTCGCATCGGTCTTTCAATCTACCCCCCTTAATATTCAGTTCCGACGAACGCTAGCGGGCAATCGTTGGGAAGAATGGCTCCGTCTAGTTAGGAGACTGATGGAGGTCCAGCTTTCACAACAACCCGATGAATTACGCTGGAAATTGACTAAGTCTGGAGTATTCACGGTTAAATCAATGTATATTGATGTTATTAATTCGAACTCCATTCCTACGTCCAAGCATGTTTGGGATGTCAAAGTTCCTTTGAAAATAAAAGTGTTTATGTGGTTTGTCCATAAACAAGTTATTTTAACTAAGGACAACTTGATAAAGCGTAATTGAACAGGACCTACTAGGTGTAGTTTCTGCGATCGGGATGAGACTATCAAACACCTCTTTTTTGATTGCCCGTTGGCCAAGGTACTTTGGCAGACGGTCCACATTGCTTTTAATATCAATCCACCGAATTCTGTTAATGTGTTATTTGGGACATGGCTTAATGGGATTGAGCCTGACTTAGCGAGACATATTCGGGTTGGAGTTTGTGCTTTGTTGTGGACTATCTGGACTTGCAGAAATGATTTGGTTTTTAACAGAATATCATGTATACATTTTTTGCAGGTCATATTCCGAACTACGGCTCTGATCCGTTCGTGGTCGCTACTCACCCAGACGGAGGCCAGGGAGCATTTGGTTACTGGGTCTTTCCGCTGGGAGATGGTAGTTCGGGATATCTTCAACCGATTTGGATGGCGGTCATGTAATAGGATAGGCAATTAGTTTCCCTATCTAGTTTTAGCCAACCGGTTGTGGCGTCTTTTCTTGGCTAGTTGGTGTTTCTAGCCCTTATTGGCTCTGTGTGAGCTTTCTGTGCTTTTTTATTACTTCTAGAGACCTTTGAAACCATATTGACACTACTTTATTTGGTTAATAACATGGCCGTATGCATCTTTCTGATGCAGAGGCCGGGGAATCCCCTTTTCAAAAAAAAATACAATTTACAAGTACAATCAAAGATCCAAGAAACTATAAAGTAACTCGTACAACTAAAAATTACAATGAAATCTTTGGGATACACTTTCTTCATGGTAGTGATTTTTGAATGACGAAATTCTCATTGAAGGAGCCCCTGATGGTGAATCCTATTTTGTGCATTTTGCATCAGACAGGCTGGCCTTTCACATAGGAGGATCGAAGCGAGCGTTAGGTGGGACGGCCCATTATCTAGCATAAAAAGTGAACATTATGTTACCATTTTCAAGAACATTGTAGAATGTTTCAGACCGGGATTTTTCTTTTTACTGGTTTTTTTGTTTGTTTAGGTTTTTAAAACATGTGCACAAGTTTTTAAGAAAGTTTCCAAAACTTGTGTTTTCGAAAAATGTCCGTGCTTAAAAGTATTCACAGTGTTTTTTTTAAATCACGTTTTTGAAATTTTCTCCTGAAATTCGAAAAAAGTGTTCCCAAATTCTAATAAATGTCTGTGTTTCCAAAAAAATCCTTATTTTTAGAAATGTTCGTGCCTACGAATATTCACAATTCAAACCAATTTGTTTTTTTGAGACAATTCAAACCAATTTGTTTAAAAAAAAGTGTTCGTGTTTCAAAGAATGTCGCGAACCTTTGGAGATTTCTTTTGTTGGACCTTGACCCAAATGGGCTTGTTTAGGGCCTGCTGAAGCGAGTGGTGTCGGCCCGAGAAACCGTTGTTGTTTACAGGGCTGGGTTGGCCTGCTGCATCTCCTCGTTTTCTTTCCCCATCGCCTGAACGGAGCCGCCGTTCCTCTGCCCGGCCGTCGTCGTCCTCCCCCTCCGACTGAAATCCCTCCCCTCCACACAATCTTCCAGCGATTCCTCTCGGTTGCTTCCGCTACCCTCACTCACTCCTCTGCGCGGCCCTCGCCCCCACCAATTAATGGCTTCGTCCACGCTCGCCGCAGCCAGCTGCTTCGCGGCCGAGGGCGCCACCTGCACGCCGACCGGCATGCAAGATCTGCGGCGACCACGATGCGTCTCTCCTCCTGCTGCTTCTGCTGCTGCTTCCGCCTCGTCCCAAGGTCTGTCGGTCCATCAGAGTAACAGGCCGGTTAGATAAATTGCACTAATTGATGTCAGTCCTACTCTTCTTTCAGCGAGAAAATGTAAGGTCTCGACCAAATAATTGATGTTTGGACCGGTGTGTATTGGCATCAGTTGCTTCATTTCTGTTGGAGGAGTGGATGTGTCGACCGGTGTGTCCTTAAGCCAGAAGAAGACCACCATTTGTGTTGTTTTATCCTAGTGTTTCAAGAAACAAGTAGCTACTACGCGATGTTCACAATATATGCTCCCGTCAATTATGATATTTGATACAATGCATAGATACATTGATTCCTTTTACAAGAGGTTGTGTCTAAACAATATATATGTGCTGTGTTGGGCATGTCAGCAGACTTAATCTATTTAGTTTGCAGGTATCTGTGAAAACAATAACTCTTTGCAGGGGGTCTCACGTGTCCCCATGGAATCTCGAGGTAAACAATACTAATAGAGTAGACCGAGAAAGCTTGTTAATCTTTTCATTTGTACGGGCAAGTGTTATTACTTTACTTAATCTATTATTGGCACTGACGAAAGCTACCAGTTAATTAAACAGCGATGCCACTAAGCAGCCAGCAAGTGGGCAACTTGCTAATTTCTTTCACAAGACTCGAGGCTGCCTTTGTAGACTCTGCTAGCCAGAGAGTCTGCATCTTTTTCCGCAGGCTCCAAAAGTAGTATCCAACCACTATTTGCTCTTGCTTGGTTCCAATATGCTGCCGATAGATCTGGTAAGCCATCAACAAATCTGACGGTTTTGTTCGTTCCATTCATCTTCTCCAGTTAATCAGAGTGTACCTCCACTGCACGCAGGCAAAGTTTCATGTTGGTCGCTTTTGTTAGTTGTTCATGTTGCTCCACAGATCACTTATGATTGAACTGATCCTGCGCCGCTCTCCGAGATCTCGCAGCACTCTCAGCAGTGGCTTATCAGTTTTGTTACCGGCATGTATTCAGGTATATATTGGGTCTCAATGTTCTGCACTACTGGATCTCTAACACTCCTTTTGTTCACTAGCTGATTGATAATCTTCTATTATGTATTGAAGATGTAGCAGCAGGGTTCTCTCTTGGTGATTGACTGATAATCTTCTATTATCTATTTTTAAATCTGGCTTGGGCTCAATCTTACGAGATCTTAAGAGTAGCGATGGGCTGACCATTGGAGTAAACTGTGTCTTCAAAATGATAACTATTGAATTTTATTATTGACGATTTTTCCTTGCTGGAAGACTAGTTTGCAAGGTAAGACTTGCTATCGTACTCAGAGCTTGCAACTTTACTTTCATGACTACATTGTAACAAATTATCATGATTTCTGGACTACCATCTGGGAAAACGATTTAGGGTTAAGATAGATCTGACAAATAAAAATATATAGCTGGATGATTAATCTGTATATGTTGTAACTCAGTGCACCATTCAGTGAGTTGGCTGCTATGCAGATGCAATCTGATGGCTATTCAACTGAGCCAAAAATAATAATAATAAATAATTTTAACATACGAAAGTCAAACACACGTTAAAATTTGCAAGCACAAATCATATAAAAGAATATAATGCCAACTCAGGAATTTATAATTCAGTACTTGGCCCTAATCCTGAATCTGTATGTTGCATAGCTCCATTATTCTAAATTCCTGTAAGCCTTATATACACCAGTATAATTTTAAAGAGAGACGTTTGTCATTGTGACGACGTTTGTCATTGTGAAAGCATATTAACATACCTTGTGCATTCATTTTCAGCCTTCACTTTTTGCCATCTACGGAACAAGTCACCCTGGTATTTTTTGGTGATCTACCCCCTGTGCGCGCAATTTCATCTGTTTGATGGCAGCCGTTCTAGCATCTTTGCTTGGATCATGTGCCAATAAGTTGAAAGATATCATCACAGATGAGGCCATACTAATCCTAGGGGTGGAAAAAGAACTCACAAAACTGCTGCGGCGAGTGGAACTAATTCAGTGTTGTATATACGATGCTGAGAAAAGGAGGATAAAAGAGCAAGCAGTAAACAATTGGCTTGGTCAACTGAGAGATGTTATATATGATGTTGATGAAATCTTGGATGTGGCTAGATGTAAAGGAAGCAAGCTACTTGCTGGCCACCCTTCACCATCATCAGGCAAATCAGTTGCATGTAAAGGCCTTTCAGTTTCCTCTTGTTTTTGCAACATCGTGCCACGCCGTGATGTTGCTACTCGGATTAGAAGCCTGAACAAAAAGATTGAGAACATTGCAAATGACAAGATATTTTCGACTTTCAACAGTAGTACACAACCTACTCGAAATGGTCCAACATCCAAACTGATAAGAAGTTCCAATCTTGTTGAGCCCAACCTTGTGGGGAAGGAGATCATACATTCTAGCATGAAGTTGGTGGATTTAGTGCTTGCACACAAGGAATACAAGTCTTACAAGCTCGGTATCGTTGGAACTGGAGGAGTTGGTAAGACAACACTAGCTCAAAAAATATACAATGATCAGAAAATAAAAGGAAGCTTCAAGATGCACGCATGGATTTCTGTTTCGCAAGACTACAGTGAAGTAACTCTTTTGAAAGAGGTCCTCCGGAATATTGGTGTGCATAGTGAGCAAGGAGAAAGCATAACAGAGCTACAGAGAAATCTTGCACAAACAATTAAAGGCGAGAGTTTCTTTCTCGTTCTTGATGACGTGTGGCATTCCAATGTATGGACAGATTTACTGAGACCTGCATTTCACGAAACAAGTGTCGGAATAATATTGGTAACAACACGAGATTATCAAATTACAAAGAGAATAGGTATAGACCATACCCATCAAGTTGATCTCATGGCAGTAGAAGTGGGATGGGAGCTACTTTGGAAGAGCATGAACATCGAGGAAGAAAAGGAAGTGCAGAATTTAAGAAAAACAGGGATTGAGATTGTTCATAAGTGTGGTCGCCTTCCTCTTGCAATCAAGGTTACCGCTAGTGCTTTGTCAAGCAGAGAACTAACAGAGAATGAGTGGAAAAGGTATTTGGGTAGATTTATTGGCTCTCAGAGCATCCTCTTGGATGAAATAGAAGAAGCTTTGTATCTAAGCTATGATGAGTTACCGCATCGTTTGAAGCAGTGTTTCCTTTATTGTGCTTTGTATGTTGAAGATTCTGTCATTGAACGTGATGAAGTTACCTGGTTATGGATTGCTGAAGGCTTCATCGAGGAGCAGCAAGGTCAACTAATAGAAGACATAGCAGAAGAGTACTACTACGAGCTAATCCATCGAAATCTCCTCCAGCCAGAAATGATAAATTTTGACCAGGATGAATGCAAAATGCATGACCTCTTAAGACAGCTTGCTTTAAATATATCAAGAGAAGAATGTTTTATTGGAGATGTTGCGACATTAAGGGGTGGAAATATGTCAAAACTTAGACGTGTTACTGCTGTTATTAAGAAGGATATGTTAGTTTTACCTAGAGTGGATAAGGTGGATGTTAAGGTGAGGACTTTCCTAACTGTTAAGGGTCCATGGAGAATTGAGGATACATTGTTCAAGAGATTTCTGCTTCTTCGTGTTTTGGTACTGAATTACTCACTTGTACAAAGCATTCCAGGATATATAGGAAAATTGATACATCTACGTCTACTTAATCTGGATTATACTGGCATATCTTGTCTTCCGGAATCCATTGGCTCCCTAAAGAACCTTCAAGTATTGAGCTTGAAATGGTGTAATGATCTGCATGGTCTTCCTTTGGCAATTACATTGTTGTGCAGTTTAAGATGTCTTGATCTTTATGGCACAGAAATCAATCAAGTTCCAAAAGGCATGGGGAAACTGAAGCTCCTCACTTATTTAGGATATTATCCTGTTGGTGATAGAAGTGATGATGCACTTGTACAAGATGGATGGAAGTTGGAAGAGTTGTCTTCTTGGTCGCAGATGAGGCATCTTGGCATGGTTAAATTGGAAAGAGCAACTCATTCTAGTACAAATGCAGTGCTGACGGACAAAAAACATCTAAAAGAACTAGTCCTAAAGTGGACTGAACGTGGAGAGGGGTCATATTCAGAAGAAGATGTTGGAAATACTGAGAAGGTCTTTGAGCAGCTAATACCTCCAGACAACCTGGAAGACCTATCTATTGTTGGATTCTTTGGTCGGCGGTATCCCACCTGGTTTGGTACCACCTGTTTGTCTTCCTTAATATACTTGAAACTCATAGATGTACAATCATGTGAGGAACTTCCACCGATCGGGCACCTACCCAACTTGAAATATGTGAGAATTGATGGAGCACATGCAGTTGCCAAGGTTGGACCTGAATTTGTTGGCTGCAAGAAGGGTGATCATGTATGTAATGAGTTTGTTGCTTTCCCAAAACTTGAATGGTTGATCTTCGCAGATATGCCCAACTGGGAGGAGTGGTCTTTTTTTGAGGAAGAAGTTGTTGCTGATGTAAGCGGAGTGGATGGAGCTGCTGAGATCCGAAAAGAGGATGCCCAACCTGCAAGGGTGCGACTGCTGCCTCGTTTGTTGGAATTGCAACTTCACGGTTGCCCGAAGCTGAGGGATCTCCCGCAACAGCTTGGAAAGGGCACCACCTGTTTGAAGGAGCTCACCTTAATAGGACTAAACAGCTTGAAGGCCGTGGAGGACCGCCCAGTGCTCTCTGAGGTCCTTGTTATTGAGGATTGTGAAGGCCTAGAGAAGGTCTCCAACCTCCCTGAAGTGGCAGAGCTGCATGTGGGTGGTTGTCCAAACTTAAGCCATGTAGAGAGATTGGACAGTTTGCAGCGGCTGGGGCTGGGCGAGGATATGCAAGAGATCTCTTCACGTTGGGTGCCTGGGCTTCAAGAGCAGCACCAACGACTTCATGGCGAAGATCTGGATATCTACACGCTGTTTAGGTAGTAGATGGCTGGCAAGGTATATCTGAACACTGTCCACTGGTTGGATATTTAGTATTGTCTCGGATTGTGTCAACCATGGTCCATATTCTCACAAGACAATTTTCTGACTCATTCGATTCATGCATTGAAACGCCATATGGTTACTTAGATTATCAAAATCGTCCTTTTAGAGTTCAAGAATATTGGCATCTATACCTAATTTCTCAGCATGTGTTTTTCCATAAACCAAACTGTGTTTCCTAATTCATATTATATACTCGGCAAAATGGTGTCAGCCTAGGACTGGTGGCACGGATCTTTTCGGCTGGCAAAGCACGAGTCATACTAAGCTGAGGAGGCCTGTCCATGCTGAAGATGTGCAAGTGTGCCATGGTCTGTAGCGAGCTGGTGAAGGAAGTGTTTTGTTTTTCTTTGGGCAGGTGCCCTGGAATTAATGTATCGAGTTTCGTCTTATTTCTTTCTGAACTTTCCCAGAGACTTTCATTGTACTGAATCTGCGTGGCATGGTTTGTTCTTTGGATGTAACCAACACAGTTCGTTTATCTCCTTCTGAACTTGGGGCCGGAGGCCCTTTAATGTAGTGAACCTGCGTGGCACGGTTGTTGTTTGAATGGAAGTGATGAATTTCGTTTTGGCACGATTTTATTCTTTGAGTGGAAGTGATGAATTTCGTTGTGTTTCTTTCTGAGCTTGGGCCTGAGGCGTTGCCATGCTGAAACTTTTTTTTAAACCGGGCATAACCCCTTTCCATTATTTTGACATAACGGAAATACAAAGTTTTCACCATTGCAGTTACTAAGGAGGCGAGAAAGGGGAAAGCGAATTCAACGCATCCTTGGGAAACCCACTGCAAGCACTTGTCCTCGAGCAGCTTACGTGGGGCGAAAATCCAAGGACACCCAAACACAGAACTAGCCCTAAACGATATCATCCAGCGAGGTTTTGATACAGCAAAAACCTGTGGGGAATTTCGTTTTGCCAAGCTGAAACTGCACCTGTATCGCTATTGCGTTTTGCTTCTTTATGCTTTGATTCTTTCAATGCAAGTGGGGAATTTCGTTTTGTTTCTTTGAATGTAAGAAAGAACATTTTGCTCGTATAAACCTGTGTTCCACTGCATCGTCAAACTGCATCATTCAAAAGACAGACGATGAAGATGATGCCAAACTGACACGGCTGCAGAATGAACACGGCACCACGTGTGCAGTGCGGCGCTTCAGGAGCAGTGGAGCACAACCACGGAGGGAGGGAGGTACCCTGCGTCAGAGCTCTGGAACCTTGGCGAGTGGCGAAAGATGACGATGCCGGAGGTGCTCAAGTACGTTCTGAAGCAGCTATGTTGGTGAGAAGCGCGATCTATCATCTATGAATGGGCAAACTCTGTTTCTCTGCAGTGGAGCTGAAGAACATCTATGAATGGGAAATTGCAGAAACCATCACTACACGATCTGCCATAGTGGTAGTCCAATGCAAGTGCTCTTTAGTGCTATCTTTTTCATTTCTGAACTTAATTAGTACAATGCAGTGCAGAATTAAGGGGTGAAAGGTTTGCACTCCGTAGCTGAAAAGTATTGATTTGGTGCCAGTTTAAAGTTATAGTATCAAACTTCCTGGTTGAAATGCATGCTGAAGAAAATTCAGTCACAGGCTATACTACTGATTTTAAGTTGTTCTACTGAAATAGGCTTGCGCCCCGCTATATTAATATAGCAACCACCCATACAACCAGAAGTTCGACGCTGGGGCAAACAGCACAACCATGCCCAAAAGAAAAACAAGAGAAAAGTAAGAGAAAGAAATGCCGGCAGCACCGGATGAACGAAAGCTGAAGCATCCCGCAACCGTTGCGCCCACCGGAGACATTCACCATGCTCCAATGCCATCGAGTCGCCGCGAACCAAGCAACAGCTTCAAAAAGGACTGCGACGATGACGGCGCTGCTGCCCGGACGAATCCTAGGATTTCTCCCGGTACACGGAGGGAAGCGGGGGAGAGGTACTCCCGACGCCCTTCAAGAAGGTTGATGGCGCCCGCAGGCGTCACCGCGTCGGTGCCGGGCGGACCAGAGAGGGATTTCGCCCTGCCCCTCAAACCCACAACCCAGGACCAACCGGCGGCTCCACCACGCCAACCGCCCACCACCCTGCGCCACCACAATCACGAGGACACCACCGTCGTCTCTCCATCGTAGACACTAGGCCGGCCGAACCAAACGAGACCACCGCCGATAGGGACTGGGAGCACCACAACCACATGAGAGGGGACAACCTCCACTAGCACAAGCAGTAGCAGACCAGACGCAGGCGCGGGAGCACGCCGGACCCCCTGCCCAGCCGGGCCCAGAACGGGTCCGTTAAGCTCCTGCAGACACGCTGCAGCCGACGCAGCGCGGAACCGCCGATCCCAACGACCGCATCCCAACAGCCCAGCCGGAGGAGACCCGCCGGAGGCCAAACCAACCCGCCCTGACCCAGATCGGACCCAAAAGGGCCCAGATCTGGGCCTGCAGGGCTCCGCTGGCCGACCCACGCTGCCAGCCGCCACCGCCGCCAAAGGGTCGCGCCGCCACCGCATCTACGCCCGATCTACACCGGAGCACCGCCCGCCGAGGTGCACCATCGCCGGAAACCGCCGCCCGAGCCGGGGAACCGCGAGGGGAAGTGGAAGAGGGCCGCCGCCGCCGGCCTCGCCACGGCGCTGCGCGAGCAACGTCCGGCCACGCCAGCCGGCGGCAGCGGCGGGAGGAGGGGGCTGGGCGGCAAGGGGAGGGAGGGCCGCCCCGGTCGCCCCGCTCGCGGGGGGGGGGGGGGGGGGGGGGGGGGGGGGCACGGGGGGTACACGGAGGGAGAGTATTTAACGCAATCTCCAGGTTTTTTCTTTCTTCATTCACTGGCATCAGGAACTCTGCTTACTCTCTGATTTCTTGGTTCCTAACTGTATTGTATACATGCTAGTGGTTAATTGGTCAGCTGTATCTGGCGAAGTGGCCGCCGCACCGCGCCGCCCATGTCCCAGCCCCAAGGCTAGTGATTACGCCTTGCGCTTTTTCTAGCAGTTGCAGAAGGGGCTGTTACTTGCCTTTTGTTGTCTGACCTTACCTGCCTAAGTTATGCTTAAATCTATTTTCAGTATGTGATTTTGACAGACTTTATGTATTTCTTTTGTACAATGTTGATTGCTTTGGAATACAAAGCAGGGGAAACCCTTTTTCGATTTTGTACGAGGTGTATCTATGTACTCCCTACTCCCTCTGTTTTTATTTAGTTCGCATATTAGCTTTGGTCAAAGTCAAGCCTTACAAACTTTGACCAAGTTTATAAACAAAAATATTAAGATATACAATAACAAATCAACAACGTTAGATTTATTATTGAATGCACTTTCACATCGTATAGATTTATTATGATAAATGTCTATATTGTTTTCTACAAACTTGGTCAAACTTTATGAAGTTTGACTTCAGTCAACTTTAATATGCAGAGTAAATAAAAACAGAGGGAGTGTTATTCTCCGCGTTATCCGAATGAACCACCCCCATCAACATCATGTATAGTTCGTACTTTAGTGATCTATTTTTTGATTTTTGAAGCTCAAACACCTTACAATGTCGAGAAGAGTCATGTACAAGATTAGACCGAGGCGACGTGGAACCGTTAAAACAACTATATGTATAAGCACACTTTTTTTCAGATTTTTTTGTGAAGTACAAATAGAGTTCTCACAAGAAACAGAAAATAAATAAATAAAGGGCTCTGGCCTCGCGAGCGCATTATCGACGTGCAACGCGCTATCTTTCGCAGCAGCACCACTTGGCACGACGTACGCAAGCTAGCATTTGGGCTTGGGCATTTGGCAGGTCCACGTCACGTCAGACGTGCAGCAGAACACACCGGCATGACCAGAAAATGTACTATGAAAGAGACCCAGTGGTTCAGTTTCATAGAAAAAGTTCCTCCTGTCGTTCCCAGGTGGCGGTGGCGGGAAACCGCGTGATCGACAATGTCGAGAGGGAGAGGACTCAGCCTCGTGCACGCAGGCCGCTGCAAGAAGGGTGATCATGTATGTAATGAGTTGGCCGCTTTCCCTAAACTTGAATGGTTGGATATGCCTAACTGGAAGGTGTGGTCTTTTCTTTGAGGAAGAAGTGTTTGATCTGTATTTGGTTAGTGTGAGGCGGGCTCAGCGGCCGTTTAGTTTAGTTTGGAGGAATTGGATATACTGCTGTTTGGTTAATTGGAATGTTGTATGTCATCAAACTGAAGCGAGGTGCATCTCGTGTCAGCAAAGGGTGGCCGTGGCCGTGACGACGACGGGGTAGCCAAATACGTTCTGAAGCAGCTCTGTTCTCCGCAACTAAGCTAAAGAAGAATAAGGAAATTGCAGAAACCTCACTACTAGTAGTATTATCTTTTCTGAACTCAATTAGTATGTGATGAAGATGAATGCATCTTATCCGCATCTTAGTTAATTGTCGAATGTTAATTGCATATATGCGTGATGGCCGTTTAGTTGGAAGGAATTGGACACATGTTCGTTCTTTCAGTGTGAAACGGGCTCACGTTATTTTTCTTTCTTCGGTTCAGAATGGTTCTGGATTATTTTTTTGTACTATTATTTTCTCTGTTTTGTCTAGTGGCTTTCTATACGTTGTTTTTTTTCTTTTCAATTCCTTATTTTTTTTTTAAATTATGAAAAAAAATTAAATTAATGGAAAAATATAGTTAATTTTAAGATTCATAAATATTTTCGAAAACAATTTTTTTACAAATTAAAAACAATTAATCAAATTTTGTGAAATTTTATAGAAACTGCAAAGTTTTTTTAAATTTCAATTTTTTTAAATATCATGAAAATTTTATTTTTTTGTAAAAATGGTAAATCATAAAAGGAAACGAAAAACAAGAAACTAAACCAGGCGCTCGCCCTGCACATGGGCCAGCCCAAAGCATTTATTGCAACAACATTTGTTCCTTTGATCCGTCGAATTTTTTTTGTTCCTTTGATATAAAGATACACTGATTTGTACCTAATATCTAAAAAATGCAAAGTAACTCCTATGACTAAGAACTACAATGAAATCTCTTCTAAACAACTTCGCGTTATTAATATCTATTCGAAGAAATACTACAAAGACTACGGTAAAGAGATTGCAAGCAACGATGTTGTCACTCTTTCACCCGCACGAACATTACCAATAATAATTTTTAAAAGTGCCTTCAAGAAGCCCTGATCGATGAACGTACTCGGGCCGGGGATAATCCCCTAGAAGTGTAGGCCGTCGAATCACTATATCTTCGCCATGATGTCCATAAAAGATTTCACCTCTACAAAGAATCAAACCAACACAAAAAAACTTGACACAACAGTATAAACTCATCAAATTATAAAGAAAGACCGTCGCAAAAGATTTCACCTCTACAAAGAAAAGCAGAAAACGACAAAGAAATAAAAAAACCAAAGAAAGGGACAAAGAAAAACAAAGTATAAAGAAGAAAAATGAAAACCGTCGCAAAAACAAAGAAGCCGGAAACATAATGAAGTAAAAAAGAAAATCAAAGAAAACCAGCGGAAAAACAAAGAATACCTAAAAAACAACAGAAAACGAAAAAAGGAAAAAGAAGAAGACGCAGCTAATGGGCCGGACTACTACTGTGTCACCTGTAGGCGACACATAGCTGTCACGGGGACTCCTAAAAAAAAGCTGTCACGGGGAGTTTCTCAAAAGAAAAAGAAAATGGCTGTCGCGGGGTGGTGTTGGTGGTTCGGTACTGAGTTTTGTTACCAGTAAACGGCCATTGTAGTCTCTTCCACGAAAACTCATATTTCCTAAGTTCGCGAATAAGTGTATATCTAGTTTTTGGTCTAAGTTAAAAATTTAAAATTTTAATCAATTTTATAGAAAAGAGTAGTAGCATATATGACATCAAATTGGTATATTATGAAAGTACATTTTCAAAATGAATCTAGAGATAGTAATTTAGTGCCATAAATGCTGCTACTTTTCCCTATAAAGATGATCAAAATTTTAAAACTTTGACTTATGACAAAAGCTAGATATACACTTATTCGCGGACGGAGGGAGTAGTTGCTACCGAGGTGGTATCATGACAGAGAACAACCCTTATAAATATATCACCTGACATTTCTGATGCGTACTACGCTTCGGTGCCTTATGGCACCTGCCTTTGTGTTTATGACATGTAGGCTCAACAGGTGGCTGGCCCACATGCCAGGGACCCAAAGATAGGTGGCCTTACGGCACTGAAGCTGCGTCCAATTCCTCGTCCCTCCACACTCCACCGTGTTGAGCTGATTGCTGACCAAGCATGGCCACCGCAGCAGGCTTTCATGTTCACGCTACCACGGTGGACACGGGTGCCTTTAGCTGGATCACGGAGCTTGCATCAACCGGCGACAGCACACTGGCGCCGTCGATTCGAGTTGTGCTCGCGCATGAGCTGTGGGTATTTAATTCTCTCACCATGGTCGTGGACATGAGCGTCGGGCTGTACCAGTCGGCCAAGGGCCAGGTGTTCGGCGAAAACAGGGCGGCCTACTATGGCGTCCTCGCCGCCATTCTTGCCATCGTGGCCGTCGGGATGTCCATCGCCTATTGGCTTCCATGCCTCTCCGGCGCCCAGGATGAGGATGACCGTGGACGCGTCCTCGCATTCGCCAATGGCCTCCTGCGGTTCGCGTAGGTGCTCCTTCTCGTCATGGTGGCGGTAGGGGGGTTCGCGCTCACCCTCAAGCTCTGATCGATCTTACGGGGAATTCTCCGTTCTCCCGCGAAGGCCTCATGAATTGTACTAGCTTTTTATTTTCTGAAATGGATGGTACCGGTGAGCTAAATAATACTCCTATGGTTGTTTAGTGCAAGTGTCCAAGTGTTTTAACAATACTTCATTTGGTTCTTTTTACTATACATATAAGATTTGCCCAAAGTTAAACTTCGTCGACTTTGACCAAATTTATTTGATCTCTTTTTCTTTTACGGATTTTCAACTTTCCTTTTTTTGTTTATTTCATTTAGTTTGCCTTAGTTTGTTTTATAAAATTATTAATTTCCCTCTTTACTTTATTTTTAATTAGACAATTATTTTTGGACAACATGAGAAATAATTTTTAAAATAAGATAAATATGTTTAATTTATCGCAATCGGGCTGGGCCAGGTAGGTTCGCCTTTTTCCCAGGTGTTTTGCTTTATTCACTCTTTACTTTATACTTATTTAAAATAAGCGTACTTACATCGTAAAAATGTTAATTATATATTTGAAAAATGTTAAACTTATATCAAATAAATGTTTCAGATGTGTTTTAAAAATGTACAGTGTTTATGAAAAAGTAGACATGAAACATGTATTTGAAAGAATTGTTAGTCATTTTATTTAAAAGTGCTAGTCATGTATTTTATAAAGTTAAAGTGTATAATTTTTTCTTGATGTATATGGAAAATGTAGGCAAAAAATATTTAAAAAATGTTAATTATATATTTAAAAAATGTTAAACTTATATCAAATAAATTTTTCAGAACTGTTTTAAAAATGTACAGTGTTTATGAAAAAGTAGACATCAAACATGTATTTGAAAGAACTGTTAATTATTTTATTTAAAAATCCTAGTCATGTATTTTATAAAATTAAACATGTATAATTTTTTCTTGTTGTATATGGAAAATGTAGTCAAAAAATACTTAAAAAATGTTAATCATGTATTTAAAAAATGTTTAACATGTATTCGTTGCATATGAAAAGTGTACTACGTGTACAAAGAATACAGACATCAACATATATTTGAAATAATGTTAGTCATGTATATGAAACATGTTAAACATGTATTATTTTTAGATCCATATCTAAAAAGTACAATGTGTATGAAAATAATAGACATTGAAGCATATTTTTGAAAAGAATATAAAAATATTGTTTACATATACAAAAAATGTTCAAGATATAAAAAAATGTAGACATGTCTTGAGAAAAAGAAAAGAAAAATAAATAAAGAAACAAAGAAAATCGAAGAGAAAAAAAGGAAACAAGAAATTAAAGAAAAACCAATCCGCCTAGGGTAGATGCATCGTGCTAGCGACCTAGCGTGATTTTCCACGGACAGCTCCCGCCGGCCCCTCACACCTTATTCCTCGCATCCATATATCTCAACCATGCAAATCAATGCACGCCCATCATACACATCAATGTCGCATGTAAATAACAAATGTTGGTTTCAAAAATACATAGGTCTTGGTGCATAAGATTTATGTAAGTGCACAACTCAAACATTAGCTCTTTGGTTTTCATTGTAGGTCCTACATATGCTCCACAAAATCATTGAGTAGTTGCACGTGCACCTGATGATCTCGAAGATTCTGATGCATCTGTAGAAAGTTCATAAGCTGAGTTGCATCTTGATCTTCCGGGATTTGAACTTGTTCTCTAGGTGCTTTAAAATCATTGGTTTGGGCTACACCATCACCCTGCTAAAAGATTAAAAACCATGAAAAATTAGGATTTCATTTGAGACTAGTCATAGTGGGAAGTAACTAAGACTTGTAACATGCATACTGCTATGTTGCTTGTCTATGTTACTATCTTCATAGTGGGTAGTGCTATATGTATGATAACATAGAGAGCTTCATTCATTACTTTGTAGGGTCATTTTACATTGGGAACCGCTATGTGATGGTAACATATTAGGCAGGTCATAGTGGGAGTAACATAGCAGGTAACATAACACTTCCCAAGAAAAGTTTGCTTACATGACATGTATTTAATGAGGAGAGAGATGATTGAAGTAACATAATATGTTACTGTAACATAACACATTCCAAGGCAAAATGAGTCTACATCTTAATAAATGATGGCTTGCATGATACTCCCTCCTTTCCAGTTTATAGGGCTTATCTCAAAATTTTAGTTTTTCCATTTTATAAGGCTCAATTTGGTTGTTCCCCGTCACATGTTCAGATTTTAAGGTGCATTAAATCATTGCATGCAAGTATTAAGAGAAAATTGACCAATGCATGTAATTTATGCATGCATGCATAGCAATTAATGCATTGGTAAATATACTTTTTTGAGGAAAACAAGAGCATCAATTTGGTGCTTTTGCAAACTACAAAAAGTATTCCACCACTCACCATGTACCTTGGTTGGTGAGATTTTTGAATTGAGTCTTATAAACCGGAAAGGAGGGAGTATCACATACATGTTACTTCACACTATGAAGGTGGTAACAGTCTAAGTTACTCCCCACTATGACTAGACTTATGTTACACCATCTGCATGTCTCCTTATTAATTACTTCTCACATCATACTTTTTGTTTATGTACGAGCAACGTGAGTAAGGATTGATAAGCCATGAGAAAGGGCAGCCGGAGGAGGGCCACCTAGCCCCGGTGTGTCTTCCGAACACGCAACGCCAATCCTTGTTCTGCATAAAAAGCCAACATTTCAAACATAGTCGGTAGAACGTTGAAAAATACCACTGAGTAACACACTACTAATACGAGTCATCCATATGGTTGAGATCATCACCGCGAACAACACCCCGGAAGAGATGTCTTCTCCTTTTTTTTGAGGTGTTTTCTCCTTCCTATAAGGCGGGTTTGGGCGCTTAGAAAAGTTGTTCAAGTCCGAGGCCTGCTACTAATGCCTCGAGTGGCTCGTGGACACAAGTACTCCACAAGAAGCATGAGGCGGCACACGATTAAGAAGGTATGCTTCTCTGATTTAGGCACCGTGCAAAGGGGAGAAAGCCACTGCCATGCCCATGTCGGTTTGCCACTTGAGGGGAGACGATCACGAAGTACTCTCTTCGTTTCAAATTACTCATCGCAGAAATAGATGTATCTAAGTTTTACATATTTTAAAACTGAGTAATAGCTTATGAGGGTTTGAAAGAAAAAAAATACATATTTTACCGAGAGCAGCCATATGGCGGACGAGCACGCCTGCTGCTGTTATATGGGCCAATTGGACAACGTCTGGACGGGAGCGGTATTTATGGCGCATGGAAATGCTGGAGCGTACACGCTAGGGAAATGGTGCACATACAGGAATGGCCCTGCATGACGTCGTGGGTGGATTCTAGCTTTTCGCCCAGGTCATTTGGAACGCAAAAGGTTGAAGCAAAAAAAAAATGGTAGATGGACGGCTACAACGGAAAGCTCTTCCTCCAGGTCATAACAATGTAGAGCAACTTGAAACAGGGAGATTTATGAAAGGGAAAAACATGGTAGCTATCACCTGGCCAATGCAGCAAAACACAAAGGTGCAAACAGAACGTGGATCCAGTTTATGGTTCACGTCCTCTATCTCTTTAAATTTTCAAATCTGCAAAATTAAAAGATACTCCCTCCGTCCCAAAATAAGAACGTTTTTTACACTATGCTAGTGTTAAAAATGTTCTTATATTTTGGGACGGAGGGAGTAAAAAACTAGGATCGTGGCTGATTTTGGCCCTGACTCGCTTTAGCACACATAAAAATAGGGGACGCAGAGTTTCTACACCCGAGTTCAAATGTTCTCTTATGAGCAGTAAAATAATGAAATAGTAAAAATATTCAGAATTTTTTGGTGGCAAACTTTGACGAGTGTTTTGTGCAATTGCAAAAAACATATCATGAAATCACATTCCTGGAAATCATGGCAAAGAAAAAAAATCAATAATATTATTTTTGAAAACATTTTGAAGTGCTGATTTTTTTCATGACTTTCACAAATATTATTTCATGATGAAAAAATTAAGACACTCAAAACAATTATCAAAGTTTTTTTGCAAAAAAAATATTTAGAATTTTTTGAAGTCCTTAACAATTTTTAATTTTACTGTTCACCCCGAGCTCATTTGAGCTTAGGAGCAGACTAGGACTTTTTCATTGCAACATGAGTTTCACAGGGTAGTAGAACTTGTGTGGTCAAGATTTTTTTCAGTCAAAGCAATGTGGATCAAAAAAAGTTATGTGGATTAATACCATTTTTAAGCAAAGATGGGATTTACATCATAAAATATATACTTTCTAAGCTATGTACGGTAAAGTAATAATATGTTGTTCTCCAATGATAATCCATATCCAATACTCCCTTCGATCCATAATAAGTGTCCTAGTTTTGAACTAAGCTTAGTTCAAAACTACGACATTTATTTTGAATCAGTGGGAGTATTAATTAGACAAATTGTTCTTTGTTATTTGTAAAAACAAAATAAATAAAAGAATTGCCAGATTGCCACTCTCAAGAATCGAACCCAACACCTTCTAAGTTTTATCGTTTTGGGAGTCACTGTTGGGTTTCGTAGTAATTTCAAAAAATTTCCTACGCACACGCAAGATCATGTGATGCATATCAACGAGGGGGAGAGTGTTGTCTACGTACCCAACGCAGACCGACTGCGGAAGCGATGACACGACGTAGAGGAAGTAGTCGTACGTCTTCACGATCCAACCGATCAAGCACCGAAACTATGGCACCTCCGAGTTCGAGCACACGTTCAGCTCGATGACGATCCCCGGACTCCGATCCAGCAAAGTGTCGGGGAAGAGTTCCGTCAGCACGACGACGTGGTGACGATCTTGATGTACTACAGCAGCAGGGCTTCGCCTAAACTCCGCTACAGTATTATCGAGGTATATGATGGCATGGGGCACCGCACACGGCTAAGGAATAGATCACGTGGATCAACTTGTGTGTTCTAGGGTGCTTCTAACTCAGTATATAAAGGAGCCAAGGGGGGAGGGGGGCGCCGGCCAGGGAGAGAGGCGCAGGAGGAGTCCTACTCCTTCCGGGAGTAGGATTCCCCCCCAATCCTATTCCAACTAGGATTCCCCAAGGGGGGAAAGAGAGAGAGGGGGCCGGCCACCTTCTCCTAGTCCTAATAGGACTAGGGGAGAGGGAAGTGGCGCAGCCACCTTGGGCTGCCCCTTTCTCCTTTCCACTAAGGCCCATGAAGGCCCATATGGCTCCCGGGGGGTTCCGGTAACCTCCCGGTAACCCGGTAAAATCCCGATTTCACCCGGAACACTTCCGATGTCCAAACATATGCTTCCAATATATCAATCTTTACGTCTCGACCATTTCGAGACTCCTCGTCATGTCCGTGATCACATCCGGGACTCCGAACAACCTTCGGTACATCAAAATGCATAAACTCATAATGTAACTGTCATCGTAACCTTAAGCGTGCGGACCCTACGGGTTCGAGAACAATGTAGACATGACCGAGACACGTCTCCGGTCAATAACCAATAGCGGGACCTGGATGCCCATATTGGCTCCTACATATTCTACGAAGATCTTTATCGGTCAGACCGCATAACAACATACGTTGTTCCCTTTGTCATCGGTATGTTACTTGCCCGAGATTCGATCGTCGGTATCCAATACCTAGTTCAATCTCGTTACCGGCAAGTCTCTTTACTCGTTCCGTAATACATCATCTCACAACTAACATATTAGTTGTAATGCTTGCAAGGCTTTATGTGATGTATATTACCGAGAGGGCCCAGAGATACCTCTCCGACAATCGGAGTGACAAATCCTAATCTCGAAATACGCCAACCCAACATCTACCTTTGGAGACACCTGTAATGCTCCTTTATAATCACCCAGTTACGTTGTGACGTTTGGTAGCACCCAAAGTGTTCCTCCGGTAAACGGGAGTTGCATAATCTCATAGTCATAGGAACATGTATAAGTCATGAAGAAAGCAATAGCAACATACTAAACGATCGGGTGCTAAGCTAATGGAATGGGTCATGTTAATCAGATCATTCAACTAATGATGTGACCTCGTTAATCAAATAACAACTCATTGTTCATGGTCAGGAAACATAACCATCTTTGATTAACGAGCTAGTCAAGTAGAGGCATACTAGTGACATTTCGTTTGTCTATGTATTCACACATGTATTATGTTTCCGGTTAATACAATTCTAGCATGAATAATAAACATTTATCATGATTATAAGGAAATAAATAATAACTTTATTATTGCCTCTAGGGCATATTTCCTTCAGTCTCCCACTTGCACTAGAGTCAATAATCTAGATCACATCACCATGTGATTAACATCGATAGTTCACATCATCATGTGATTAACACCCATAGTTCACATCGCTATGTGACCAACACCCAAAGGGTTTACTAGATTCAGTAATCTAGTTCACATCGCTATGTGATTAACACCCAAGGAGTACTAAGGTGTGATCATGTTTTGCTTGTGAGAGAATCTTAGTCAACAGGTCTGCCACATTCAGATCCGCATGTATTTTGCAAATTTTTATGTCAACAATGCTCTGCTTGGAGCTACTCTATCTAATTGCTCCCACTTTCAATATGTATCTAGACCGAGACTTAGAGTCATCTAGATTAGTGTCAAACTTGCATTGGCGTAACCCTTTACGACGAACCATTTTTTTTTCACTTCCATAATCGAGAAACATATCCTTATTCCACTAAGGACAATATTGACCGCTGTCCAGTGATCTACTCCTAGATCACTATTGTACTCCCTTGCCAAACTCAGTGGTAGGGCATACAATAGATCTGGTATACAGCATGGCATACTTTATAGAACCTCTGACTGAGGCATACGGAATGACTTTCATTCTCTTTATATTTTCTACCGTGGTCGGGCTTTGAGTCTTACTCAAGTTCACACCTTGTAACACAGGCAAGAACTCTTTCTTTGACTGTTCCATTTTGAACTACTTCAAAATCTTGTCAAGGTATGTACTCATTGAAAAAACTTATCAAGCGTCTTGATCTATCTCTATAGATCTTGAAGCTCAATATGTAAGCAGCTTCACCGAAGTCTTTCTTTGAAAAACTCCTTTCAAACACTCCTTTTATGCTTTACAGAATAATTCTACATTATTTCCGATCAACAATATGTCATTCACATATACTTATCAGAAATGCTGTAGTGCTCCCACTCACTTTCTCGTAAATACAGGCTTCACCGCAAGTCTGTATAAAACTATATGCTTTGATCAACTCATCAAAGCGTATATTTCAACTCCGAGATGCTTGCACCAGTCCACAGATGGATTGCTGGAGTTTGCACATTTTGTTAGCACCTTTCGGATTGACAAAACCTTCTGGTTGCATCGTATACAACTCTTCTTTAGTAAATCCATTAAAGAATGAAGTTTTGTTTATCCATTTGCCAGATTTCATAAAACGCGGCAATTGCTAACATGATTCGGACAGACTTAAGCATAGATACGAGTGAGAAACTCTCATCGTAGTCAACACCTTGAACTTGTCGAAAACCTTTTTGCGACAATTCTAGCTTTGTAGATAGTAACACTACTATCAGCGTTCATCTTCCTCTTGAAGATCCATTTATTCTCAATTGCTTGCCGATCATCGGGCAAGTCAACCAAAGTCCATACTTTGTTCTCACACATGGATCCCATCC
Organism: Triticum urartu; assembly: GCF_003073215.2. Classification (NCBI taxonomy): domain Eukaryota; kingdom Viridiplantae; phylum Streptophyta; class Magnoliopsida; order Poales; family Poaceae; genus Triticum; species Triticum urartu. The sequence goes on from NC_053024.1 coordinate 37,834,258, forward strand.
CAGATTTCATGGCTTCAAGCCACTTTGCGGAATCTGGGCTCACCATCGCTTCTTCATAGTTCATAGGTTCATCATGATCTAGTAGCATGACTTCCAGAACAGGATTACCGTATCACTCTGGTGCGGATCTTACTCTGCTTGATCTACGAGGTTCAGTAGTATCTTGATCTGAAGTTTCATGATCATTATCATTAGCTTCCTCACTTTGATGTACTACTTTCTAGTAAGGGAGCAGGTACAGTTACCTCGTCAAGTTCTACTTTCCTCCACTCACTTCTTTCGAGAGAAACTCCTTCTCAGAAAGTTTCCGAATTTAGCAACAAAAGTCTTGCCTTCGGATCTGTGATAGAAGGTGTATCCAATAGTTTCCTTTGGATATCCTATGAAGACGCACTTCTCCGATTTGAGTTTGAGCTTATCAGGATGAAACTTTTTCATATAAGCATCGCAACCCCAAACTTTAAGAAACGACAGCTTAGGTTTCTTGCCAAACCATAGTTCACATGGTGTCGTCTCAACGGATTTAGATGGTGCCCTATTTAACGTGAATGCAGCTGTCTCTAATGCATAACCCCAAAACGATAGTGGTAGATCGGTAAGAGACATCATAGATCGCACTATATCTAATAAAGTACGGTTATGACGTTCGGACACACCATTACACTATGGTGTTCCAGGTGGCGTGAGTAGTGAAACTATTCCACATGTTTTAATTGAAGACCAAACTCGTAAACTCAAATATTTGTCTCCGCGATCAGATCGTAGAAACTTTATTTTTCTTGTCACGATGATTTTCCACTTCACTCTGAATTCTTTGAACTTTTCAATGTTTCAGGACTTATTTTCATCAAGTAGATTATACTCATATCTGCTCAAATCATCTGTGGAAGATCAGGAAATAATGATACCTGTCGCGAGCCTCAATATTCATCGACCACATACATCCAGTATGTATGATTCAACAAAATTGTTCTCGCTCCATTGTTTGTTTCGAAGAATAGCGTTTTAGTCATCTTGCCCATAAGGCATGGTTCGCAAGCATCAAGTGATTCATAATCAAGTGATTCCAAAATCCCATCAGCATGGAGTTTCTTCATGCGCTTTACACCAATATGACCTAAACGCCAGTGCTACAAATAAGTTGCACTATCATTATTAACTTTGCATCTTTTGGTTCCAATATTATGATTATGTGTATCACTACGATCGAGATCCAACGAACTATTTTCATTGGGTGTGTAACCATATAAGGTTTTATTCATGTAAACAGAACAACAATTTATTCTCTTACTTAAATGAATAATCGTATTACAATAAACATGATCAAATCATATTCATGCTCAACGCAAACACCAAATAACACTTATTCAGGTTCAACACTAATCCCGAAAGTATAGGGGAGTGTGCGATGATGATCATATCAATCTTGGAACTATTTCCAACACTCATCGTAATTTCACCCTTAACTAGTTTCTGTTCATTCTGCAACTCCCATTTTCGAGTTACTAATCTTAGCAACTGAACTAGTATCAAATACTGAGGAGTTGCTATAAACACTAGTAAAGTACACATCAATAACATGTATATCAAATATACTTATGTTCACTTTGCCATCATTCTTATCTGCCAATCACTTGGGGTAGTTCCGCTTCCAGTGACCAGTCCCTTTGCAGTAGAAACACTTAGTCTCAGGCTTAGGACCAGACTTGGGCTTCTTCACTTGAGCAGCAACTTGCTTGCTGTTCTTCTTGAAGTTCCCCTTCTTCCCTCTGTCCTTTTCTTGAAACTAGTGGTCTTGTCTACCATCAATACTTGATGTTTTTCTCGATTTCTACCTTCGTCAATTTCCGTATTACGAAGAGCTTGGGAATTGTTTCCATTATCCCTTGCATATCATAGTTCATCACGGAGTTCTACTAACTTGGTGATGGTGACTAGAGAATTCTGTCAATCACTATCTTATCTGGAAGATTAACTCCCACTTGATTCAAGCGATTGTAGTACTCAGACAATCTGGGCACATGCTCACTAGTTGAGCGATTCTCCTCCATCTTTTAGCTATAGAACTTGTTGGAGACTTCATATCTCTCAACTCGGGTATTTGCTTGAAATATTAACTTCAATTTTTGGAACATCTCATATGGTCCATGACGTTCAAAACGTCTTTGAAGTCCCGATTCTAAGCCGTTATGCATGGTGCACTAAACTATCAAGTAGTCATCATATTGAGCTAGCCAAACGTTCATAACGTCTGCATCTGCTCCTGCAATAGGTCTGTCACCTAGCGGTGCATCAAGGACATAATTCTTCTGTGCAGCAATGAGGATAAACCTCAGATCACGGATCCAATCCGCATCATTGCTACTAACATCTTTCAACACAATTTTTCTCTAGGAACATATCAAAATAAACATATGAAAGCAACAACGCAAGCTATTGATCTACAACATAATTTGCAAAATACTACCAGGACTAAGTTCATGATAAATTTAAGTTCAATTAATCAGATTACTTAAGAACTCCCACTTAGATAGACATCCCTCTAATCCTCTAAGTGATCACGTGATCCAAATCAACTAAACCATAACCGATCATCACGTGAGATGGAGTAGTTTTCAATGGTGAACATCGTTATGTTGATCATATCTACTATATGATTCACGCTCGACCTTCCGGTCTCCGTGTTCCGAGGCCATATCTGCATATGCTAGGCTCGTCAAGTTTAACCTGAGTATTCTGCGTGTGCAAAACTGGCTTGCACCCGTTGTAGATGAACGTAGAGCTTATCACACCCGATCATCACGTGGTGTCTGGGCACGACGAACTTTGGCAACGGTGCATACTCAGGGAGAACACTTCTTGATAATTTAGTGAGAGATCATCTTATAATGCTACCGTCAATCAAAGCAAGATAAGATGCATAAAAAGATAAACATCACATGCAATCAATATAAGTGATATGATATGGCCATCATCATCTTGTGCTTGTGATTTCCATCTCCGAAGCACCGTCATGATCACCATCGTCACCGGCGCGACACCTTGATCTCCATCGTAGCATCGTTGTCGTCTCGCCAATCTTATGCTTCCACGACTATCACTACCGTTTAGTAATAAAGTAAAGCATTACATCGCGATTGCATTGCATACAATAAAGCGACAACCATATGGCTCCTGCCAGTTGCCGATAACTCGGTTACAAAACATGATCATCTCATACAATAAAATTCAGCATCATGCCTTGACCATATCACATCACAACATGCCCTGCAAAAACAAGTTAGACGTCCTCTACTTTGTTGTTGCATGTTTTACGTGGCTGCTACGGGCTTAAGTAAGAACCAATCTCACCTACGCATCAAAACCACAACGATAGTTTGTCAAATAGACTCCGTTTTAACCTTCTCAAGGACCGGGTGTAGCCATACTTGGTTCAACTAAAGTTGGAGAGACAGTCGCCCGCAAGCCATCTCTGTGCAAAGCACGTCGAGGGAACCGGTCTCGCGTAAGCGTACGCGTAAGGTTGGTCCGGGTCGTCTCGTCCAACAATACCGCCGAACCAAAGTATGACATGCTGGTAGGCAGTATGACTTGTATCGTCCACAACTCACTTGTGTTCTACTCGTGCATATAACATCAACATAAATAACCTAGGCTCGGATGCCACTGTTGGGTTTCGTAGTAATTTCAAAAATTTTCCTACGCACACGCAAGATCATGTGATGCATAGCAACGAGGGGGAGAGTGTTGTCTACGTACCCAACGCAGACCGACTGCGGAAGCGATGACACGACGTAGAGGAAGTAGTCGTACGTCTTCACGATCCAACCGATCAAGCACCGAAACTACGGCACCTCCGAGTTCGAGCACACGTTCAGCTCGATGACGATCCCCGGACTCCGATCCAGCAAAGTGTTGGGGAAGAGTTCCGTCAGCATGACGGCGTGGTGACGATCTTGATGTACTACAGCAGCAGGGCTTCGCCTAAACTCCGCTACAGTATTATCGAGGTATATGGTGGCAGGGGGCACCGCACACGGCTAAGGAATAGATCACGTGGATCAACTTGTGTGTTCTAGGGTGCTTCTACCTCAGTATATAAAGGAGCCAAGGGGGGAGGGGGGTGCCGGCCAGGGAGAGAGGCGCAGGAGGAGTCCTACTCCTTCCGGGAGTAGGATTCCCCCCCAATCCTATTCCAACTAGGATTCCCCAAGGGGGGAAAGAGAGAGAGGGGGGCCGGCCACCTTCTCCTAGTCCTAATAGGACTAGGGGAGGGGGAAGTGGCGCAGCCACCTTGGGCTGCCCCTTTCTCCTTTCCACTAAGGCCCATGAAGGCCCATATGGCTCCCGGGGGGTTCCGGTAACCTCCCGGTAACCCGGTAAAATCCCGATTTCACTCGGAACACTTCCGATGTCCAAACATAGGCTTCCAATATATCAATATTTACGTATCGACCATTTCGAGACTCCTCGTCATGTCCGTGATCACATCCGGGACTCCAAACAACCTTTGGTACATCAAAATGCATAAACTCATAATGTAACTGTCATCGTAACCTTAAGCGTGCGGACCCTACGGGTTCGAGAACAATGTAGACATGACCGAGACACGTCTCCGATCAATAACCAATAGCGGGACCTGGATGCCCATATTGGCTCCTACATATTCTACGAAGATCTTTATCGGTCAGACCGCATAACAACATACGTTGTTCCCTTTGTCATCGGTATGTTACTTGCCCGAGATTCGATCGTCGGTATCCAATACCTAGTTCAATCTCGTTACCAGCAAGTCTCTTTACTCGTTCCGTAATACATCATCTCACAACTAACATATTAGTTGTAATGCTTGCAAGGCTTTATGTGATGTGTATTACCGAGAGGGCCCAGAGATACCTCTCCGACAATCGGAGTGACAAATCCTAATCTCGAAATACGCCAACCCAACATCTACCTTTGGAGACACCTGTAATGCTCCTTTATAATCACCCAGTTACGTTGTGACGTTTGGTAGCACCCAAAGTGTTCCTCCCGTAAACGGGAGTTGCATAATCTCATAGTCATAGGAACATGTATAAGTCATGAAGAAAGCAATAGCAACATAATAAACGATTGGGTGCTAAGCTAATGGAATGGGTCATGTCAATCAGATCATTCAACTAATGATGTGACCTCGTTAATCAAATAACAACTCATTGTTCATGGTCAGGAAACATAACCATCTTTGATTAACGAGCTAGTCAAGTAGAGGCATACTAGTGACATTTTGTTTGTCTATGTATTCACACATGTATTATGTTTCCGGTTAATACAATTCTAGCATGAATAATAAACATTTATCATGATTATAAGGAAATAAATAATAACTTTATTATTACCTCTTGGGCATATTTCCTTCAGTCACACCTTCTAGCAATATTAAAGTTCAGAATGTATGCCGTCTGATGGGCTGCGAGTACAGATTTGTAGACGTTTGTTTTCACGTCGTGAGTGAACGGACGTACTGTGCTTTGGGTCCGCACCAGAATTCTTAATGTTTAGGGCGTTGCTTGCTGCAGCATATACAACATTCAATACGAGCCCAGTCTCCGATCCCAACGCGAACGAGCGCGCAACGATAACATGAGCAGGCGAGGACGAGCGCTCCAATGGATTTTCGATATTTTATCGCACTTCTTTTTCGGTACAACCTCCCATAGACACTTTATCAGTTGAGATCGTCCCATACCCCTTCATCCAAAATCATGAAAAAGGGCAGGATCGTCATTCCCCCTCCCCCTCCCCGTGTCATACACGCGCGACCCGGCGAAGTAGTCCCTCCCGCGGTGTACACGGCCGGTTTTTTTAAAACATAGACGGACGGGCCGGGGCAACGTACGCAACGCGCATAGGTGGGGGCGTACATCGTGACGTAACCCATGTATGCCGCCGTGACTTGTGGCGTCGAACTGCGTCGCCTGGTCCAACCGGTGTGCGTCGCTCGGTGAAAGAGCGTCGTGGCACTGAATGGCATACACTGTCGAAACGCGACAAATTTTGGCATGCATTCTTGCCACGGTCATTGTAGCCCGTGCAAAAAAACCGAGCCCGTTTAACGGACGCGGAGAAGAGACATGCATCAGAGGATCCATTCCGTCCATACCGAAACTCAAGCCTTCCACATGAAGTACCTGAGGACATTCACGGAATGTACCAAACTTTTGCCGGCGCGTGTGGGGCCCCACCCCGATACGCCACGCCAAAAATGAACGAAATCTGACAACGAACGCACGTTGCGTCACGTCCGTGCAGTATTTCAGGGTTTTTCGGTCCGAAAAATCGTAGAAAATGCATACAGTGTCGAAACAAGACAAATTCTGGCATGCATGCTTGCCACTGTCATTGTAGCCCGTGAAAAAGTACTGAGCCCGTTTTGACGGATGCGATGAAGAGACATGCATTGGAGAAATCCCTTCCGTCCATACCAAAACCGATGCCTTCCACATGAAGTACCTAAGCACATTCACGGAATGCACCCAACTTTTGTCAGCACGTGTCGGGCCCCACCCCGATACCCCACGCCAAAAAAGAATGAAATCTGATACTGAACGCATGTTGCGTCATGTCTGGACAGTATTTTAGGGTTTTTCGGCCAGAAAAATCGTTGAAAATGCATTTAGTGTCGAAACGCGACAAATTTTGGTATGCATGCTTGCCATGATCATTGTATCTCGTGAAAAAAATTGTGCCGATTGACGGATGCGAAGAAGAGACAGGCATAGAAGGATCCCTTCTGTCCATACCGAAACCCCTGCCTTCCACATGAAGTACCTGAGCACATTCACGGAATATACCCAACTTTTGCCAGCGCGTGTGTGGCCCCACCCCGATACCGCACGCTAAAAATGAACGAAATCTGACACCGAACGCACGTTGCGTCACGTCCGGGCAGTATTTTAGAGGTTTTCAGCCCGAAAAATCATAGAAAATGCATACAGTGCCGAAGTGCGACAAATTTTGGCATGCATGCTTGCCACGGTCATTGTAGCCCGTGAAAAAAATTGAGCCCGTTTGATGGATGCTAAGAAGAGACATGAATCGGTGGATCCCTTCCATCCATACCGAAACCCATGCCTTCCACATGAAGTACCTGAGCACATTCAAGAAATGTACCCAACTTTTCCTGGCGCGTGCGGGGCCCACCCCGATACAGTACGCCAAAAATGAACGATATCTAACATCGAACACATGTTGCGTCACGTTCGGGTAATATTTTAGCCTTTTTCGACCCGGAAAATCGTAGAAAATGCATACAGTGTCGAAATGTGACAAATTTTCGCATGCATGCTTGCCACGGTCATTGTAGCCCGTGAAAAAAAACTGAGCCTGTTTGACAAATGCGAAGAAGAGACATGCACCAGAGGATCCTTTCCATCCATACCGAAACCCCTGTCTTTCACATGAAGTACCTGAGCACATTCCAGGAATGTACCCAACTTTTGCCAGCGCGTGTGGGGCCCCACACCGATACCCCATGCCAAAAATGAACGAAATTTGACACCGAACACACGTTGAGTCACGTCCGGACAGTATTTTAGGGTTTTTCGACCCGGAAAATCACAGAAAATGCTTACGGTGTCGAAACCCGACAAGTTTTGGCATGCATGCTTTCCACGGTCATTGTAGCCCGTGAAAAAAACTAAGCCTGTTTGACGGATGTGAAGAAGAGACATGCATCGGAGGATCCCTTCTGTCCATACCAAAACCCTTGACTTCGACATGAAGTACCTGAGCACATTCATGGAATGTACCCAACTTTTGCCAGCGCGTGTGGGGCCCCACCCCGATACCACACGCCAAAAATGAATGAAATTTGACATCGAACGCACGGTGTGTCACGTCTGGACAGTTTTTTAGGCTTTTTTGGGCCGGAAAATCGTAGAAAATGCATACAATCTCGAAACGCGACAAATTTTGGCATTTAGGCTAGCCACGGTCATTGTAGCCCGTGAAAAAAACTGAGCCGGTTTGACGGATGCGAAGAATAGACATGCATGCATGGGAGGATCCTTTCCATCCATACCGAAACCCCTGCCTTCCATATGAAGTACGTGAGCACATTCACGGAATGTACCCAACTTTTGCTAGTGCGTGTGGGGCCCCACCCCGATAGACCACGCCAAAAATGAACGAAATCTGACACCAAACGCACGTTGCGTCACGTCTGGGAAATATTTTAGGTTTTTGCGGCCCGGAAAATCCTAGAAAATGCATACAATGTCGAAACGTGACAAATTTTGGCATGCATGCTTGCCACGTTCATTGTAGCCCGTGAAAAAAACTGAGCCCGTTTGACAGATGCGAAGAAGAGACATGCATCGGAGGATCCCTTCCGTCCATACCGAATCCCTGCCTTCCAGATGAAGTACCTGAGCACATTCACGGAATGTACCCAAATTTTACCAGCGCATGTGGGGCCCCACCTCGATAGCCCACGCAAAAAATGAACGAAGTCTGACACCGAACACACGTTGCTTCAAGTCCGGGCAGTATTTAGGGTTTCTCGGCCCGAAAAATCATAAAAAATGCATACAATGTCGAAACGCGACAAATTTTGTCATGCATGCTTGCCACGGTCATTGTAGTCCGTGAAAAAAACTGAGCCCATTTGACAGATGCGAAGAAGAGACATGCATCGGAGGATGCCTTCCGTCCATAGGAAAACCCTGCGTTCCACATGAAGTACCTGAGCACATTCACGAAATGTACCCAACTTTTGCCAGCGCGTGTGGGGCCCGACCCCGACACCCCATGCAAAAAATGAATGAAATTTGACACCGAACGCACGTTGTGTCATGTCTGTGTAGTATTTTAGGCTTTTTTGGCCCGGAAAATCATAGAAAATGCATACAGTATCGAAATGTGACAAATTTTGGCATACATGCTTGCCACGGTCATTGTAGCCCGTGAAAAAAAACTGAGCCAGTTTGACGGATGTGAAGAAGAGACATGAATCTAAGGATCCCTTTCGTCCATACCAAAATCCCTGCCTTCCACATGAAATACCTGAGCACATTCAAGTTATGTACCCAACTTTTGCCAGCGCGTGTGGGGCCCCACACCGGTACCACACGCCAGAAAGATAGAAATCTGACACCGAACACACGTTGCGTCACGCCCGTGCAGTATTTTAGGCTTTTTCGGTCCGGAAAATCGTAGAAAATGCATACAATGTCGAAACGTGACAAATTTTGGCATGCATGCTTGCCACAGTCATTGTAGCCCATGAAAAAAACTGAGCCCGTTTGACAGATGTGAAGAAGAAACATGCATAAGAGGATCCCTTCTGTCCATATCGAAACCCCTGTCTCCCACATGAAGTACATGAGCACATTCACATAATGTACCCAACTTTTGCCAGCGCGTGTGGGGCCCCACCCCGATACCACATGCCAAAAAATGAATAAAATCTGACACATAACGCAGGTTGCGTCACATCCGGGCAATATTTTAGCCCTTTTCGGCCTGAAAAATCGTAAAAAATGCATACAGTGTTGAAACAGGACAAGTTTTGGCATGCATGCTTGCCATGTTCATTGTAGCCCGTGAAAAAAAACTGAGTCTGTTTGACGGATGCGCAGAAGAGAATTTATCACAACGGTCCATTCCCCCTATTCGATAAATGTTGGTTGTACATGATGTTGGTGCAAACATTCATAAAATGATTAAAAGATACGAATATCATCAATGTTTTCTTTCTGACGGTTCGAGCTAACTCCAACAGTAAACTTGTCCTCATCGACGAGCTGAGCAACTTTTATATTCAACACGTTTTCATACGAGGTTATTTTTAGGGTGCATTTGTCGAGCAAATCAGTAAACAATACTGCAGACCTTCTTTTTCACACATAACTGCAAACCTTTTTCATGCAACACAATGTTTTGGTCTTTAACTTCTGCATACGAATTTGGATTGAGATGTTCAGAAAACAATTGTTCGCACCAATGAGGTGAAGAACTTTCGTGTTCAACACTTTTCATTTAATGTCGTTTTGGGGGATGTTATCGCCAAAATGGTGTCAACTGATAGGCCCCTAATTTTAGCTATTAATATTGCCTACTACTGAGCTTAGAACAAAAAATGCTACACTTAAGAATAACATGCCATGGATTGCACCTACGGACTCTCTCTCCACGAATCTCTGCGCCCCTTTTCACTATGGGGTCCTCCTCATCCCAACTTTCAACCAATTAGGCCCCCCACTATGTAGGCCAAAAAAGATGCCAAATTAACTTTTTCTTTGCTTTGCACCGGTTCCCTCCATTGCCCAGCCGGTGTCATAAATATTTTTACAGGAAACGGAGCAAGTAGCTGCTCGGATGCCCAACCGGTGCCATAATTTTTTTATAAGAACCAAAGCAACTAGGTGCTCTGATGCCCAGCCGGTGCCATAGTTTTTTTATAAGAACCGAAGCAAGTAGCTGCCCGATGCCCAGCCGGTGCCAAATACACAAAGCAGTAAACAATTAGCTAATGGCACATTGCAGAAAAGCGAACCAGATTGAATAACCGCCCGTGAAGCAAGCAATCGATGGTCCGGTTGAGTTTGTTGTTCTTCGTTTCTAGTCCCGTTTTTTTACAGGCTGCAAACATAACGTTGTGAGACCGGTGCCAAATAAATTCCCCATAGCATTGCTGCTCAGCCGGTTATATTTCATTGGATTGGGCATCGACTGCATTGTGGAAGGTCTAAGTAACACATCTTCCCGTAATAACAATCCCGTATGAATTGTCCGTTATACATGGCCATCCGTTGGGCCGGGCTGGGCCTACCAAAGTCCAACACATGATACCTAGGCCTGGGCCTAGCCGTCGGGCCTAGAAGTCAGGCCCAAGCCCACCCATCAGTGAAAAAAATTTGCCAGGCCTCGGGCCATGCGTCTTCCTTAAATCGCAAATATGGCAGGACTAGGCTCAACCTTCAGGCTCAAAACCTAGGCCCGGGCCTGGCCTGCGGTCAAGACCAGGCTGGGTTGGGTCGGGCCGGGTATCCCATGGCCAGGTATAGCTGCATCGTTGAGGTTAGAAACATGTGCACCATGTAATACAGTCAGGCAAGGACCAAATTAATGCATGTCATGTTTCACCCTGGGTAAGCGAATTAATTAGCCAGTCGGCGTTAACCCTGAGTAATGTAGTAGTATTCTTTGGACAATGTCGCAATCAGACATTCAGACCGACGGAGTGCTAAATACCAAATGGGCACTCAAAAAGAGCAGGCATGACGCATCAGACATTCAGACTGGACATCTTTTGGACCCATCGTTTTTGACGTTTTAACGATGCTTGGTGAGGAGCTAAACGCGAAACGCGACAATTCATCTCGGAGTTGCGATTCAGCCGAGGCGAGGCTGCTCCTTTGCATCGCACCGCACCCCGCACCCCATCGCACCTGCCTCCCATCTACCAAGCGCTGGTTACAAACTCTATAAATATCCCAACGTAACCCTCAACGATCCCAGTTCCTCCTCTCCTCCCCTATCCACTGTGTTGAGCTGATCGAGCATGTCCACCGTTGCAGGCTTCCAAATCGACGCCACCACGGTGGACATGGAAGGCTTAGGCCAGATAACGGAGCTGGCATCAGCAGGCGGCACCGCATTGCCGGCGTCTATCCACGTTCAGCTCGCGCGTGCGCTGTGGATGGTGAGCTCTCTCACCATGGCCGTGGACGTGAGCGCCGGGCTGTTCCAGCCGGCCAGGGGCCCGGTGTTCGGCGGACACAGGGCAGCCTACTACGCTGTCCTCGCCGCCATTCTCGCCGTCGTGGCCGTCGAGATGGCCGTCGCCTATTGGCTTCCACGCCGCTCCGGCGCCCAGGATGAGGATGACCGTGGCCGTGTCCTCACGTTCGGCAATGGCCTCCTGCGGTTCGCCTTGGTGCTCCTTCTCGTCATGGTCTTTGCGGTGGGCGGTTTCGCGCTCACCGTCAAGGTGTGATCGATCTCACAGGTATATGCGCGCGTGTGCCTGTTCATGTGCCCGCCCAGCGCCTGTTCATTTCATGTGCATGCCGAGCGAGCTGCTAGCCTTCTCCGTTTTCGAATAAATGTACAGAGCTTTCGTTGCTTAGTCCAACTGTCAAAGTGTTGTATCACTAGGTAGTATTTTATATTTTACTGGATATTTACTACAACTCTTATATTATAAGACGAAGGGAGTACTTATGTAGGCAGCTACTACCAGTTCAGAGCATATATAGTTTGTCCTCTAGCCAGCTTTTGCTTGTTTTTGCTTTTGTACATGAACAGTCAAATGTAACGGTAGTTTATGCAAGCACAAAATAAAAAAATTATTGTGTAATTGTGTTCTCCACGTACTCTTGTTCGTTGTCTTCTGACCGTGTGACATGTCATATGTGCTCCTAATTTCCCTGCAAAAAAAAATGTACTCCTAATTTATATTAAGAAAAAAAATTAAAGACAAGTAGGAGTATTACTGTATGACAAAAGGTCAAAGTATCAGACCAGGCGGCCCCACCTTGCCAGATGCCGTCTCCAGCCTTCTCTTGCCCTCAACTTTGGCTTCCAGTTCCCCCAAAAAAGAAAATAATCATATACGACCGGGTCGTATGGACTCAAGCTGAAGATCGACTAGACTGCGTGACATCTGGTGAACCGAATCTCAAAGCATCTTAGCGTTAGAGCATCTCCAGCCGCGCCCCAGAAAGGCCTCCTCAGGCGATTTTTTCGCGCCGGCGCCGAAAAACGGCCCAGTCATACCCCCAGGAGCCCGATTCTCGCTGACCTGGGCCGAAATCAGTGCCGGCGGACCCAGGCCAAACCCGGCACGTTGGGGGACGCCCGGGGGCGCCGGGGCGAGTTGTTTTGACGCGAAGCAGCCGCGGGCCCGCCGAGTCAGCGAGACGTGCGCTTCGTCGCCCTCATCGCCTCGGTTCCTGCGGGAATCAATGCCAAGGCTGCCGCCGCCGGTCAGCCTTGCCATTGATTCCTCACGGGCGGCGCGGTGACGTCTCCCCTCCCGCCACGCTTACACACGGGCGCGGCTATATAAAGTCGGCGGCCTCCCTCGCCTCTGGCCACACCAGCCCTAGCCACCGAGCTCTCCCTCTCCCGTGCGCCCCCGCCGAGCCCTCCCTCTCCCGTGTGCCTCCTCCGAGCCTCCCTCTCTCTCCCGTGCGCCGCCTCCGAGCCCTCCCTCACTCCGACAGCCTCGATGGCCGAACATTTCCCCGACGACGAGGCGACGGCCAACGGCTTCGGCCGCCGCTTGCTCCGCGAACAGGAGTCGTGGCTCCTGTTCGAGGCCAACATCCCGGCGCCGCCGGACATGCGCGGACCGACGGGGTGGAGGCTCAGCGACGGGGGAGTGCCCGTTGTTGGGGAACGTAGTAATTTCAAAAAAATTCCTACGCACACACAGGATCATGGTGATGCATAACAACGAGAGGGGAGAGTGTGTCCACGTACCCTCGTAGACCGAAAGCGGAAGTGTTAGCACAACGCGGTCGGTGTAGTCGTACGTCTTCACGATCCGACCGATCCAAGTACCGACCTGTTGGGGAACGTAGTAATTTCAAAAAAAAAATGCTACACACACGCATGATCATGGTGATGCATAGCAACGAGAGGGGAGAGTGTGTGATGACGGGAAAATGGCGGGCGTGAAAACACGCGTCCACGTCATTGATACAGAGTTAATAATTTAAATGCGTAGATGCATACAATAAAAATATGATCAAATATTGCAGGTACATTATTTCCAGAACTCTTACATTTACATAAAAGATCTGCTAATTACATCTCCAAAGAGAAAACCCCTGATTAAGAATTCCAACTATCCTATTACATAGAATTGCAACACATGACTACGACAAAATGATAAAGAAAAGTCGCTCCTCCTCGCTGTCGTTGACGTCGGTGTGCTCGGTGGAGCATTCTTGATCTTCTTCAAGTTATCATGTGTCTTGTTCATTTATATTTTTACCCTTGTACTATTATGAGTAGTACGTAGAGTACGAGTGCAATGTGTGCTTTTTTGCATCGGACACCTAATTTGTGTAGTCGACTTAACCAACATATGCTAGTATGACCATGCGGCTATCTTAATCAACTGTCAAGTCATTTCATTTTAACGAGTGATGAGTCGACTAGCAAAGTATCCACTTAATACATGCATGCTACATCTTTTATTGATGCATATATGACCATGCATGAGATGATGGTATATGATTTACTCAATGTTAGCCTCTGCACATGCATGGAAATTTAAGAAAAGGGGGGGTTCCAATATCAGAACCATCCCATATGTTATCTTGTTTGATTTGATATGTTTGATGATAGCATCTACTAAGCGAATCAGTCTGTTTTTGTTAGGACTAAAGCGAGCTACATGCAATATCCTTTATTTTTTTATGGGTTACATGCATATACTCTAACCATCAGTGGACAGTATATGCGTGTTGCATAGAGTCTGTACGCTCTAGATTTCATATTTTAGATATGTAGGATTATACTTTTAACTTAACCTACACGCATTCATTTCCTTTTATGGGCATATTTTATTTAAGTGTGGACCGAGACAACTAGTATTTTCATTATCTCATGTCTACACGTTGAATTTCACTTAGCACATTTTATATGCATTAGAGTATGCTCATTTAATCATCTATATGACAGATGTAAATAACATTCGTATCTTCTTGTTTGTATTACTACTGACGTGGCATAGCATGTATGTCCACAGTGTAACCAACAAGAGGTTTTAAACATAATTTGGCCAGCATCCAATTTATACATTTTCATGCTCTAGATTGAAGGTAAACGCACAATTTACATTGTCTTGTTTTGTGCACCTCAAACAAAAGAAGAGTGCATTTTTTGTAGGCACATATTTATTCTAAGATTTTATGTAGATGGTCATATAGGGTTTGTGTATGCTTCATATTTGTTTTCCCCCGAGATTTACCTTTGCGTCGCTCTCATTTATGATGGAAGGGAAAATATGTCCTCCTTAGTTTGGGCCGCCATGATCAACCAAAGGGTGGAATTTATCATCTTTGACATAATCACACTTTGGCTCGTATCACGATGATCAACGAAAGCAAAAATGACAAGATGAAATTATATGTTGTATGGTCCTTGACTTGTATCATGATCCACCAAGGAGTATTTTTGTTGCTCTTAAACATATTCGCACTTTGGCTTGTATCATGATGATCAGCCAAGGCAAAATGTCAAGACGGGGCTATATGGAGAATGCTCCTTGGTTTGTACCGCAATGATCAACCAAGGACAAATTTTCTTCTCTTAAATATAAGTGCTCTTTGGCTCGTATCACGATGATCAGCCAAGGCAAAATATCAAGATGAAGATATATGGAGAATAATCCTTGGCTTGTATCACAATGACCAACCAAGGGCAAATTTTCCTCTCCTAAACATATTCGCACTTTGGCTTGTATCATGATGATCAGCCAAGGCAAAAATGTCGAGATGAAAATATGTGAAGTAGGCATTGTCGAGATGAAAATATGTGAGATATGTTCCTTGGTTCGTATCGCGATGATCAACCAAGGACAAATTTTCCTTTCCTGAACATAATTGCACTTTGGCTCGTATCGCGATTATCAACCAAGGCAAGATGTAAGATGAAGACACATGGGCATGCTCCTTGGTTTGTATCACAATGACCAACCAAGGAGAAAGATGAACATGATGAGAGATATAGGGAGGAGCAAGAAGATTAGATGAGGATCGTGATTCCCACCTTGTCTACCTTTCTCAGGCTCCTGACCGGATGACGGCCTTGCAGCAACAGCAGCGTATATGTGGATGAGAGCAGCAGCGGCAGCACAACAGCACTAGCGGCAGCACAGCGGAGCGATTAGGAAATGAGATGAGCAGGCACTGTGTATGTGTGATTGGGAGTAGCAGCAGCGTAGCAGCGGCAGCCTTGGAGGATCGAACCGGCCGCAGACTAGCCCCTCTGGGGGTATTTATAGGAGGGAGCAGTGCAGGGGTTCGCCTGGGGGGCGCGCCCACGTTTCTGGAGATTGTGGTGATCGTGGGAGCGGACTACTCCTTTCTTTAGTTTATTTCCTTAATCACTATTGACCCAAATCGTAGGAGCGCTCGTGCGATCGTGGAGCGGCTGGCTCCTTTCTTTATTCCCTTTCTTTAGTTAATCCCCCTTTGACCATGCTTTGAACCGGCAAGCTAGTAATTAGCTGATGGGCTTCGGATATTTTAATGGACGTGTGGGCCTTGGTGTCACTATTCATATGCATGCACCAACGGCATTTCCTATTTGGCGCTGCAGGCGCCGGTTATAGCTATTTCTGCAAACCGGCGCCTGCAGCGGCGCTACCTGGGCTCGGCCCAACTTCTATTTTTTTTGTTTCTTAAACTCTAGATAAAACTGCAAAAAGGGCGCGCAAGCTAGGATTCAAACCTGTGTCGCCGGTTACCAAGTATCAACGTATAACCAACTTGACCACTTAACCAGATGTGCTGAAATACATGTTTTCCTCAATTTATTTGTTCTTCTTTTTCCCTTTTTCTTTTTCTTTTCTTTTTTTCTCTATCCTTTTTTACTTTCTTTTCGAAATTCGTAATTGTTTTCTTCAAATAGATGGACTTCTTCTCTAAATTCATGAACTAAATCTTTCGAAACTCGTGAACTTTTTTCAAATTGATGAACCATTTCAGAATAGAGGAACTTATTTTTCAAATTTGATGAACTATTTCTTAAAATCGATGAACTTTTTCTCAAAATTGATGTACTTTTTTCAAAATCGATGAACTTTTTTCAATTTACGTGAACTTATTTTCAAAATCGATGAACTTTTTTCAATTTAGGTGAACTCTTTCATATTTGATGAACTTTTTACAAATTCAATGAACTTTTTTCTCAAAATTGTTGATTTTTGTTTCAAATTTGATGAACCTTTTCAAAATCTATGAACTTTTTTGAAGTTCGATGAACTTTTTTTCAAAGTCGATGAACTTTTTCAAATTGGTGAACTCTTTTTCAAAGTCGATGAACTTTTTTGAAGTTGGTGAACTTTTTTTCAAAGTGGATGAACTTTTTTGAAGTTGGTGAATTTTTTTTCAAAGTTGATGAACTTTATTCAAATTCATGAACTTTTGTTTCTAATTTGATGAACTTTTTTTTGAAATCGATGAACGCTTTTCAACTTTGCTGATTTTTTTCAAATCTGATGGACTTTTTTTCAAATTCAGAAACTTGTTCCATTTTTGTGAACTTTTTTCAAAAAAAATTCAATTCATGGTTTTTGTGAATGCTTTTTCAAATTTATGTTTTGTTTATTCAAATAATTTATAGCTGGTATATAATACTACTATATGTTTAATATTTGTACTAAAGGAAGGGCCAAATTGCGTTGTTTCCTCGAAAAGATAGCAAAGGTAGCCTGTCTTAGTGGTTAACGTGCCTGGCGTTCTTGTAAGTGGCCGAAGTTCGATTCCCAGACCGGCCTAATAAACATGGATGTTATTCCTTCGCGTTTTGCCTCTCAACTGGTTGCTGGGCCGGCCCGTTGCGCGTCTCACGCGGGCGCCAGTAGCGCGAACTGGCGCTCTGTGCACCAACAGACTTGTGAGGACTACATGCACGCATATGCGGCCATATTTTTTAATGGGCTAAACTTGATTAACTACTAATGACACATTAAGGCTTATGATAAGGGTGTGCGCGTTTAATTATTTTCTCGGCAGTTCGAAGTCTAATGTCATATATGATATGAGATGAGCCGGCCCGTTGCGCGTCTCACGCGGGCGCCAGTAGTGCGACCTGGCGCCTACAGCCCTGATTAGGAGCTCCCTGCACCAATAGACTTGTGAGGACTACATGCACGCATATGCGGCCATATTTTTTAATGGACTAAACTTGATTAACTACTAATGACACATTAAGGCTTATGATGAGGGTGTGCGCGTTTAATTATTTTCTCGGCAGTTTGAAGTCTAATGTCATATATGATATGAGATGAGCATGTTCACTGAATATTTTCTAACCGAATACATATGGGTTGATACCCCACTAGAAACGCCATTTATTTATTTATTTATATACCGCGTGTATATTTTGTTAGTGCGATATATATTTATGCATCGCAATGATATTTTACATCATCGACATGAAAAAACCCGACATGTAGAATATGATTGATATTTTGGCAATATTAGTGCCATTGTGACCTTTTTTTAAGTTTGCATCGGCCAACTGTCGCCACTGGTAGCGTGCGTGCGTGCTAATTATAATTTCATGAGTAAATGAATTTTACAGCTATAAGTGACACTTTATTTATTTATTTATTGTGACCGCTATTTTATACTGAGCGACCCAAAATTCATCATAATCATTTCCTCGGTCTATTCGGCAATTCGCCATTTTTTATATAATTTTCCTTTATCATATTTTGATAATAGATATCATTCTGTATTTTCTTCGGCGAAATTCTGTGTCAACAGTGTGTCCACGTACCCTCGTAGACCGAAAGCGGAAGCGTTAGCACAACGCGGTTGATGTAGTCGTACGTCTTCACGATCCGACTGATCCAAGTACCGAACGCACGGCACCTCCGAGTTCTGCACACGTTCAACTCGATGACGTCCCGCGAGCTCCGATCCAGCAAAGCTTTATAGGAGAGTTTCCTCAGCACGACGGCATGGTGACGGTGATGATAATGCTACCAACGCAGGGCTTCGCCTAAGCACCGCTACGATATGATCGAGGTGGATTATGGTGGAGTGGGCACCGCACACGGCTAAGGGATCAATGATCAATTGTGTGTCTATGGGGTGCCCCCTACCCCCTACCCCCGTATATAAAGGAGCAAGGGGGAGGAGGCGGCCGGCCAGGGAGAGGCGCGCCAAGGGGAGTCCTACTCCCACCGGGAGTAGGATTCCCCCCTTTCCAACTTGGAGTAGGAGAGGGAAGGAAGAGGAAGGAGGGAGGAAGGAAAGGGGGGGGGTCGGCCCTCCTCCCAATTCGGTTTGGGCTTGGGGGGGGGGCGTCACCTCCCTTGCTCCTTTCCCCTCCTTTCCACTAAAGCCCAATAAGGCCCATATACCTCCCGGGGGGTTCCGATAACCTCCGGGTGCTCCGGTATATTCCCGATCTCACCCGGAACCATTCCGGTATCCAAATATCACTACTAGGGAAAACGCTATACACAGAATCTTAGCAGCAGCGCGGTTTAAAAACAGGCGCTACTACTAACTAGCAGTAGCGAGCTTAAAAGAACCGCGCTACTAATAACTAGATAGTAATAGCGCTCTAGGTGAAACAAGCGCTACTACTATAATTGCCACGGATTTGCCCCCAGGCTAGATATAGTAGTAGCGCCCTTCCCTGGACGCGCTGCTTCTAAAGTACTTAGTAGCAGCGTGTTTCTGCAAAACTTGCTGCTGCTAAGTGTTGCACCTAATTAAGTTTAGTCCCATACTGCTAAGCGAACAAGCTGTTTACCACTTTAATATGTTGACTATTTAGATTCTACACAAAAAGATCAATGATGACCAATGTATATTTTTGATGCGTGCTTAGACTTAGCAGTAGCGTTTTTCCTGAAAACGCGCTTAGCGCGTTTCCTGAAGTGCGCTACTGCTAGTTCGACTTAACCACCCGCCCGCTCAAAATTTCGCTAAGTCCTCCTCCCCCCCACTGTTCCCCTACTCCTCTGTCGCCGCCGCCCGAGCCTGAGCCTGCCCTCACCGCTGCCGCCCGAGGCTGCCGTCAACCTCACCGATGCCGCCCGCCGCCGCTCTCGACCTCACTATCGCCACCGCCTCCCCCACCCCCTCCGCTCTCGACCTCACCGCCGCTCTCGACCTCACCGTCGCCGCCGCCTCCCCCAACCCAGCCGCCGCCTCCCGATCCCGAGCCCGCCCTCGCCGCCCCTACCTCTCCGTCGCCGAGCACCTCCCCGCCACCGTCTCTCCCGTCTCTGTAAGCCCCCCACCCCTGCCCCACCCTCGTTCTCTCTGCTTAGTTAGTACTAGATGTTTTTAGTAGTAGTAGATGTTAATTTAGGGTTCATAGATAATGATTTTTAGCAGTAGTAGATATTAATTAGTAGTAGTGATGGTACTAGTTAAGTACTGTATAATGTAGTTTATTTTTACTGTTTTTAGTAAGTGCTTAAAATAATTAGTAAGTAAATTAATAAACTAGTTGAACTATTTTAGTTGTAGTTGAACTAGTTTAGTAAGTAAATTAATAAACTAGTTGAACTAGTGGAATTAATAGAACTAATGTATTTTTAGTAAGATAATTAACATAACTAGTTGAACTACTTTATTTTTAGAAAGAACTAGTTTTTTTTTCTATTTATAGTAAGTTTATATTTAGTAAGAACTAGTTGAATTAATAAAACTAGTTGAACATGTCATATTTGTTGTTATTTCTTAGTTTAAGCAATTATTCGGGATGTATTAGTGATAACTTATACGGTTTTTTCTTTTGCAGAAATCAAGGAGCCCCTCCATCATCCCCGCCGTCGTCCCCGTCACCGACCCCCTCCGACATCGAGGTGAGACCAGCCAAATATCCATGTATATCTTGTGTTGCTCAATTAGGATATGTGGTTGCCCAAGTGGCCGTTCATGTTCAGCTTACACCTCCGAGTGGCCTATGTTTTGCCGGAGTGTTGATTAATTTTCGTTCCGGCAAATTTCAGGCGCTCGATATGTTCTTTTTTAGCAAAGGTCATGCCGGATTTTTCCGTGAATTCCTGCATGACTTGTGCTAGAATATGTAGGAAATATCGAGTGGCCTGGATTTTCTCGAAAAATATTAATCTAATTTAGGTTTTTTAGTACATATATTTAATTGTACAAGTTTAATCTTTGAATTATGAACGTAGGAAATGTTGTACTCGGATGACGACAGTCTCCCGGGGGAGTGCAGCTGGTGCCACGACGATCGAGGTATGTGCGACAGGTTCGTTCAGCTGGACGAAGATCGGCGCTTTAGCATTAAGCTGGAGGAGATCTTCGATGTTGAAACGGTACGCAACAACGACAAGTGTTTTTTTTTGTAATTAAGCATGACTTCAACTATTTCAACGTCTAATTTTCATCTTTTACAATTCGACTAGCTTATCCCATGCCATGCAAGACGCTATGTCTTGGAGAAGATGGGTTTTGAAGACCATGAAAATTTTCAAACAAAGAAAATACACCTAAGGACCCATCATGATATCGATTTTGAAGTAAATCTGTACAATTCTCAGAGCGTAACCCATTTTGGTTGCCAAAATTGGGAAGCACTTTGCAAAATGTATGGTTTTATTTGAGGGTATGATTGTCACCATGGATCTTCGTGATCCTGACATCGAGCAAGACAATATGGACATTTGGGTCCTTGTTGATACGCTTCCGATTCTACCGCAATGTGAGTTTCTCAAACATAGTTATTAACTAATTTATATTGTTTATTTCAAAATAGTTGACAACTTATTTCCATTGACAGCTTATTTTGAATCTTGAAAGAATGTGCAGAAGATGGTAGACAAAACCCACTACACTGATGGCTCCGAATTAACTTATAAGGAGAAAAGTCATCTGATTGCTTATTGTACTTATCTTGAGAATTACAATACCTATTATCGAACTCATCCAAATTATGGTGAATACGTGCCACCACTACTAGGGAAAAGCCTAGCAGCAACACGGGTTTTAGGCCTATCAGTAGCGCGGGGCGATGCGCTACTGTTAAGGCGCTACAGCTAACGTATAGCAGTAGCGTGCCTCCGCCCACGCTACTGCTAAATCGACTTAGTAGTAGCGACTTCCCGGAGGAGCGCTACTGGTAATTAGTAGTAGCGCTTCTCCCTGCCTGCGCTGCTACTATTATTTCGTATTTTATTTCTTTTTTATTTCATGTTGTATTCGTACACCTTTACACAAGTTTTCATACAAAAGAAATTTAGAATTTGTTTTTACATCATAATGAGTTATTACATCACGGGGTGAAAGAACCGTGGACTAGTTTCAAGTGGATGGACATCCACTTGAAACTAATTCGTGGTTCTTTCACCCAATGATATAATAAATATTATCATCATCATCATATCACTAACAACTTATCATCATAATACATCATTGTCATATAACACCTCCTCAAGATCATCGTTTTCATCAATGAGACATCACATAGCAAATTGGTCACTAGTCGTAATCACAAGTACTCCTCATCATCAACTCTAACACATTGTATCACATAATAAACATATTGTACCTCATAGGACCTACTACATTCTCTTAGGACCTACTATATTCTGTAAGGTAAAATAGCAAAAAAACAAGATAGCCCCTGACTCTCCATTATGGAGAATGGAGATTATCCTGTCTCCAATTCTTGCCTTTTGCTTAATGTTACTTCCAAGAACCTCCTTGCGAATGTCCAAACATTTTTTCCATTCTTTGATTAGCATGTGTTCACCGGTTTTAGAAATCCGATATGCACAGGTGAGCTCCTTAGATTGACCTGGTTGTATGTTCAGAACTGCAAGACGACCATTCTGATACTTCAGATGAGGCACACAATCCATTGGGATTTTCTGTTGAAAAACATAGTAATAACTTTGTAGTTAGCAATGATGTACTAGTTTTAGAAGTATGCAAAAGATGCACGGATGTCGTAATAGTAAAAAATCTTACCAGGGTATCTCCATAGAAGTTACCATGGTTCAACACGTGCACTAGTGGCACGTATTCACCATAATTTGGAGGAGTTCGATAATAGGTATTGGAATTCTCAAGATAAGTACAATAAGCAATCAGATGACTTTTCTCCTTATAAGTCAATTCGGAGCCATCAGTGTAGTGGGTTTTGTCTACCATCTTCTGCACATTCTTTGAAGATTCAAAATAAGCTGTCAATGGAAATAAGTTGTCAACTATTTTGAAATAAACAATATAAATTAGTTAATAACTATGTTTGAGAAACTCACATTGCGGTAGAATCGGAAGCATATCAACAAGGACCCAAATGTCCATATTGTCTTGCTCGATGTCAGGATCACCAAGATCCATGGTGACAATCATACCCTCATAAAAACCATACATTTTGCAAAGTGCTTCCCAATTTTGGCAACCAAAATGGGTTACGCTCTGAGAATTGTACAGATTTACTTCAAAATCGATATCATGATGGGTCCTTAGGTGTATTTTCTTTGTTTGAAAATTTTCATGGTCTTCAAAACACATCCTCTCCAAGACATAGCGTCTTGCATGGCATGGGATAAGCTAGTCGAATTGTAAAAGATGAAAATTAGACGTTGAAATAATTTAATTCATGCTTAATTACGAAAAAAAACACTTGTCGTTGTTGCGTACCGTTTCAACATCGAAGGTCTCCTCGAGCTTAATGCTGAAGCGCCGATCTTCGTCCAGCTGAACGAACCTGTCGCACATACCTCGATCGTCGTGGCACCAGCTGCACTCCCCCGGGAGACTGTCATCGTCCGAGTATGACATTTCCTACATTCATAATTCAAAGATTAAACTTGTACAATTAAATATATGTACTAAAACACCTAAATTAGATCATTATTTTTCGAGAAAATCCAGGCCACTCGATATTTCCTACATATTCTAGCACAAGTCATGCCAGAAATCACGGAAAAATCCGGCATGACCTTTGCTAAAAAAGGACATATCGAGCACCTGAAATTTGCCGGAACGGAAATTAATCAACACTCCGGCAAAATATAGGCCACTCGGAGGTGTAAACTGAACATGAATGGCCACTTGGGCAACCACATATCCTATTTGAGCAACACAAGATATACAGGGATACTTGGCTGGTCTCACCTCGATGTCGGAGGGGGTCGGTGACAGGGACGACGGTGGGGATGATGGAGGGGCTCCTTGATTTCTGCAAAAGCAAAAACCGTACAAGTTATCACTAATACATCCCGAATAATTGGTTAAACTAAAAAATAACAACAAATATGACATGTTCAACTAGTTTTATTAATTCAACTAGTTCTTACCAAGGTTGTCAAAATCGTGATTTTGAATCGGATCGGAGCTCCGATGGTAGGATCGCAAATCGTAGAATCTTCACTATCTGGATCGTAGAAACGTAGATTCTATGAACTAAAATTGTAGAATCAGAGGGGTTAGTTTGGATCGTAAAGTCGTAGAATCGTATAATAGAATCGCGATTCTGAAAACCCTGGTTCTTACTAAATATAAACTTACTATAAATAAAAAAACTAGTTCTTTCTAAAAATAAAGTAGTTCAGCTAGTTATATTAATTATCTTACTAAAAATACATTAGTTCTATTAATTCAACTAGTTTATTAATTTACTTACTAAACTAGTTCAACTACAACTAAAGTAGTTCAACTAGTTTATTAATTTACTTACTAATTATTTTAAACACTTACTAAAAACAGTAAAAATAAACTACATTATACAATAGTTAACTAGTACCATCACTACTACTAATTAATATCTACTACTGCTAAAAATCATTATCTATGAACCCTAAATTAACATCTACTACTACTAAAAAACATCTAGTACTAACTAAGAAGAGAGAACGAGGGTGGGGGAGGGGTGGGGGGCTTACAGAGAGGGGAGAGACGATGGCGGGGAGGTGCTCGGCGACGAAGAGGTAGGGGCGGCGAGGGCGGGCTCGGGATCGGGAGGCGGCGGAGGGGTTGGGGGAGGCGGCGGCGACGGTGAGCTCGAGAGTGGCGGTGAGGTCGAGAGCGGCGGGGTTGGGGGAGGCGGCGGCGACGGTGAGCTCGAGAGCGGCGGTGAGGTCGAGATCGGAGGGGGTGGGGGAGGAGGCGGCGACGGTGAGGTCGAGAGCGGCGGCGAGCGGCGGCGGTGAGGTTGACGGCGGCCTCGGGCGGCGGCGGTAAGGGCATGCTCGGGCTCGGGCGGTGGCGACAGAGGAGTAGGGGAATAGTGGGGGGGAGGACTTAGCAAAATTTTGAGCGGGCGGGTGGTTAAGTCGAAGTAGCAGTAGCGCACTTGAGGAAACACGCTATAGCTAAAGTAGCTATAGCGTGTTTTCAGGAAAAACGCTACTGCTAAGTCTAAGCACGCATCAAAAATATACGTTGGTCATCATTGATCTTTTTGTGTAGAATCTAAATAGTCAACATATTTAAGGTGGTAAACACCTTGTTCGCTTAGCAGTATGGGACTAAACTTAATTAGGTGCAACACTTAGCAGCAGCGAGTTTTACAGAAACACGCTGCTACTAAGTACTTTAGCAGCAGCGCGTCCAGGGAAGGGCGCTACTATTATATCTAGCTTGGGGGCAAATCCGTGGCAATTATAGTAGTAGCGCTTGTTTCACCTAGAGCGCTACTGCTATCTAGTTATTAGTAGCGCGGTTCCTTTAAGCTCGCTACTGCTAGTTAGTAGTAGCGCCTGTTTTTAAACCACGCTGCTGCTAAGATTCTGTGTATAACGTTTTCCCTAGTAGTGAACTAGGGCATGTGTTGAACCACGGTAACTTCTATGGAGATACCCTGGTAAGATTTTTTACTATTACGACATCCGTGCATCTTTTGCATACTTCTAAAACTAGTACATCATTGCTAACTACGAAGTTATTACTATGTTTTTCAACAGAAAATCCCGATGGATTGTGTGCCTCATCTGATGTATCAGAATGGTCGCCTTGCAGTTCTGAACATACAGCCAGGTCAATCTAAGGAGCTCACTTGTGCATATCAGATTTCTAAAACCATTGAATACATGCTAATCAAAGAATGGAAAAAATGTTTGGACATTCGCAAGGAGGTTCTTGGAAGTAACATTAAGCGAAAGGCAAGAATTGGAGACATGATAATCTCCATTCTCCATAATGGAGAGTCAGGGGCTATCTTGTTTTTTGCTATTTTACCTTACAGAATATAGTAGGTCCTAAGAGAATGTAGTAGGTCCTATGAGGTACAATATGTTTATTATGTGATACAATGTGTCAGAGTTGATGATGAGGAGTACTTGTGATTACGACTAGTGACCAATTTGCTATGTGATGTCTCATTGATGAAAACGATGATCTTGAGGAGGTGTTATATGACAATGATGTATTATGATGATAAGTTGTTAATGATATGATGATGATATTTATTATATCATTGTGTGAAAGAACCGCGGATTAGTTTCAAGTGGATGTCCATCCACTTGAAACTAGTCCACGGTTCTTTCACCCTGTGATGTAATAACTCATTATGATGTAAAAACAATTTCTAAATTCTTGTTGTATGAAAACTTGTGTAAAGGTGTACAAATACAACATGAAATAAAAAAGAAATAAAATATGAAATAATAGTAGCAGCGCAGGCAGGGAGAAGCGCTACTACTAATTACCAGTAGCGCTCCTCCGGGAAGTCGCTACTACTAAGTCGATTTAGCAGTAGCGTGGCCGGAGGCACGCTACTGCTATACGTTAGCTGTAGCGCCTTATCAGTAGCGCATCGCCCCGCGCTACTAATAGGCCTAAAACCCGCGCTGCTGCTAGGCTTTTCCTAAGTAGTGTATAGTCGTCTAACATATCGATCTTTATGTCTCGACCATTTCGGGACTCCTCGTCATGTCCGTGATCATATCCGGGACTCCAAACTACCTTTGGTACATCAAAACACAAAACTCATAATACCGATCATCACCGAACTTTAAGCGTGCGGACTCTACGGGTTCGAGAACTATGTAGACATGACCGAGACACGTCTCCGGTCAATAACGAATAGCGGAACCTGGATGCTCATATTGGCTTCCACATATTCTATGAAGATCTTTATCGGTCAAACCGCATAACAACATACGTTGTTCCCTTTGTCATCGGTATGTTACTTGCCCGAGGTTCGATCGTCGGTATCTCAATACCTAGTTTAATCTCATTACCGGCAAGTCTCTTTACTCGTTTCGTAATACATCATCCCGTAACTAACTCATTAGTTACAATGCTTGCAAGGCTTATAGTGATGTGTATTACCGAGTGGGCCCAGAGATACCTCTCCGACATTCAGAGTGACAAATCCTAATCTCGAAATACGCCAACTCAACAAGTACCTTCGGAGACACCTGTAGAGCACCTTTATAATCACCCAGTTATGTTGTGACGTTTGGTAGCACACAAAGTGTTCCTCCGGTAATCGGGAGTTGCATAATCTCATAGTCATAGGAACATGTATAAGTCATAAAGAAAGCAATAACAGTAAACACTAGTAGAAAACAGGGCTTTGGTTCGGGCAGGGCAAGCCCATTAGTCCCGGTTCAGTCATGAACTGGGACCCATGGGGGCATTCATCCCGGTTCTTTAGCCTAGGGGGCCGGCCGGGGCCTCGTGGACATTGGTCCCGGTTCGTATGGACCCATTTGTCCCGGTTCTAGGCACGAACCGGGACCAATGGGCCTCTCTCCTGGCCCACAAACATTGGTCCCGGTTCTTGGCTCGAACCGGGACAGAAGGCTGGGCTTTAGTTCGAGTTCCAGTGACGAACCAGGACAAATGAGTTGCCTATATATATCCCGTCGCCACAGCAGAGCACTTCATAGTGCTCTGTTTTTTCTGGCCGGCGAGTAGAGGGCATTTGGGTGCTCTATCTCACCTCCTATGCACATGAGGTGTTCGATGGAATGCCCGAGCCACACTAGTTAAGCTTTCTCCTCTTGAAGCTCGACCTCCAAGCTCCATTTTCCCCGAGATTTGCATAGGTTTAGTGGTCTGTCACGTCCTGTCCCGTCTTCACCGCCGTCGATCGCCCGCGCCGATCTCGTCGCCGGCACCACCGTGGTAAGCCTCTTGTTCTTATCTTCTTTCTGAAAGAAAATAATTCTTACTTTAGATAGATACTTGTCTAATTTTCTAACTTTTATTATTGCTTGTTATTATATAGTGCGATGGTTTTGGTATCCGCCCCCGTCGGCCCTCGTCCTGTCTATGATTTAGATGTGGTATATATTATCTTTCTATTTGCTTCATTTATTGTTTTTGACAATTATGCCGACCAATGTGACATAAATTTTATTTATGTAGGAGGTAGTTGAACCAGAAATACCAACCGACCCTATTGTCGAGAGGTTAAATTTAGTTGAAGAAGAAAACAATTACTTGAAGGAAAAAAATTGAGGAGGAGAAGATGATATTGGAGTTGCATGTTGTAGATGTCGTCGATGATCACAAGATCAAGATGGATGCAATGCGGTTGAAGATTAGAAAATATGCCATTCATACCGAGGCTTGGTATCATTATGCCATTGGATCAATTTTTACCTTGGTTGTGATTATGATCGCATTTGTTGTTGCATTGAAAGGTTTTACATAGTTTCAATGTATGGTTTAACTAGATGCTCTGGAGAGCTATATGTTGTTCAATGAGAACTATGTATGTACTTTGTTTTTAATGTGATGATGAACTTCTATTAATTTGGTCACTTATCTATTCATGAGAGCTATATGTACTAAATTGATGATGTGGCTTTGAATGGTCCATTTTGAACACAGAAAAACTATGGAGTTCAAACAAGTTTAAAAAAATGAAATCCCTTTGTAACAGATGAGTTTCCGTATGAAACCCTCATACTTCGAAAGAGATTGTCTGTTTTGTATACGAAGTGCATCCAGTTTCTATCGTAACCCTCTCTACTTTCTTACACATGCTATGTGGGTGAAATGATGATACCATGCCAAATTTCAACCTTTTCAGAGTTCATTTGAAATGCTTTTCAATTTCAGGGTCTTATAACTCAGAATAATCAGTAAATGCATGAAAAATAACAAATGAAGTCAGAAAGGGTTGAAAATTGATGATGTGGCTTTGAATGGTGCATTTTGAACACAGAAAAACTATGGAGTTCAAACAAGTTAAAAAAAATGAAATCCCTCTGTAACAGATGAGTTTCCGTATGAAATCCTCATACTTCGAAAGAGATTGTCCGTTTTGTACACGAAGTGCATCTAGTTTTTGTCGTAACCCTCTCTACTTTCTTGCACATGCTATGTGGGTGAAATGATGATACCATGCCAACTTTCAACCTTTTCAGAGTTCATTTGAAATGCTTTTCAATTTCAGGGTCTTATAGCTTAAAATAATCAGTAAATGCATGAAAAATAACAAATGAAGTCAGAAAGGGTTGAAAATTGATGATGTGGCTTTGAATGGTGCATTTTGAACACAGAAAAAGTCTATAGTTCAAATAAGTTCAAAAAAATGAAATCCCTTTGTAACAGACGAGTTTCCGTATGAAACCCTCATACTTCGAAAGAGATTGTCTGTTTTGTACACGAAGTGCATCCAGTTTTTGCCATAACCCTCTCTACTTTCTTGCACATGCTATGTGGATAAAATGATGATACCATGCAAAAAGGAAATTAAATAAAAAACTTTTATAAAACTCTAATAGGGAAAGGAATGAACTAAAAAACTTTTATAAACCTCTAGTATTTTTTAAACTAAAATTATATAAAATTCATGCCACTGAAATTATCAAAGTATTTTCTGTTCAAAACATGAAAAGCAGAAAGAAACAAAATAAATAAGTAGAAACAAAATTAAATAAATTAAAATTTAATAAAATAAATAAAATAAAATAAACTTTAATAAAATAAATAAGTAGAAACAAAATAAAATAAATTAAAATTTAATACAATAAATAAGTAGAAATAAAATAAAATAAAATAAACTTTTATAGAATAAAGAAGTAGAAACAAAATAAACTTTATAAAAGTAAAATAAATAAACTTTAATAAAATAAATAAAAATAGCAACAATAAGTTTTTTTTGTTGTAAGTAGAAACAAAATAAAATAAATAAAGCAATAAAAAAATAAAAAAAGTGCCAACTACTTGTCCACCATGGCCTGAATACGACTAGAAACCCTACCATGTGCCAGGATTCAGGCCCGCAGAAGGCCCAGTAGGCCCATCAGGCATAGCAGTGACAATTAGGCCCGTAAGCCTGCAATCGAGAGGAGCTCGAGAGGGGTGCGGCAGTGGGGCTTATAAACGACTACGCGCCCCTCTCAACTAGCGAGGTGGGACTAAAGTTTTGGCCACGGGGAGCACGAGGCCTTTGGTTCCGGTTGGTGCCACCAACCGGAACCAAAGGCCACCGCTTCCCACCCTTTGGGCTGCTGAAAACTGACCTTTGGTCACGGTTGGTGGCACCAACCGGGACTAAAGGGTGCATTGGTCCCGGTTTGTGCTATGAACCGGAACCAATGCTCTGGGTATATAAACAGGACTTGTAAAAATTTTCAATTCTCACTTTGCAGTTCCGCCCCAACAACATCGACGCCGCTAGACTGTCGCGTGCTCCTGTTCGCCGTCTCCGTCATCGCCGTCGCCCTTGCCCCAGCCTCGCCGCACCCTGCCCCGACCTCGACGCGCCCTGCACCGACCTCGCCGCGCGCTGCCCGGCCCGACCTCGCCGTCGCGCACGCCGAGCGCCCTGCCCCGACCTCGCCGCCACTCTCCTGCACTGTGAGCGCCTCACCGCGTCGATCCCCCTCCTCTCCCCCTTCTCCCCCACGCACCAACGCCGCCGCGTGCCCACCCCAACGCCACCCACCCCGACACAGACGACGAAGCAGGCCTCCTGTTCACATATATATTTATTTATTTGTTCATATTGTAGTAGTAGTAGTAGTAGATGATGATGATGCTGTATGTATGTTCATATGCAAAAGTTAGGAATTTTTTGTTCATAGATTTTTTGGTGATATTATTGTAGAATATGCAAATGTTTGTATGTTCATATGCAAAGAATATGTCATTTGTTTATAAAATTTTTATGATTTTTTTCTGTTGTAATTTTGTTCTTAGAATTTTTATTTTGTTCATAGAATTTTTATTGTTTTTTCTATTGTAATTTTGTTCATAAAGTTTTAGGATGAAAGAAGAAGAAGAAATAAAATGGGAGGAGGAGAAGTTTCGTTTAGTTTTAGGATTATTTTAGTTTATGTTTAGTTTAGGAAGAAGGAAAAGAAAAAGGAGAAGAAGAGGAGAAATAAATAAGAAGAGGAAAAAAGGAAGAAAAAAAGAGAATATTCTATTTTTTCTTCTTCTCCTCTATTCCTTTCTTCTTCTCCTCTTTTTTTCTTCTTCTCCTCTATTCCTTTCTTCTTCTCCTCTTTTTTCTTCTTCTCCTCTATTCCTTTCTTCTTCTCCTCTTTTTTCTTCTTCTTATTTTTCTTCTTCTTCCTTTTCTTATTTTTTATCGGATATGTCGTTATCGATATACCCCCTCCCCGATAACTTCGACATGACGGGGGAGGGGGGGAGGGGTCGCCGAGGGTTCGAGGGGCGAGGGTCTTGAAATAGCTAGGGTAGAGGGTCGAGGGTCATCGAGGGGTCGAGGGTCGCCGAGGGTTCGAGGGTCGAGGGGTCTCATATGTCGTCGTTGTCGATATACCCCCTCTCGACCGTGATAACTTATACCATGGGAGCACCCCTCGGCCCTCTCTCTTGACCAAAACTCTCGAGGACACCCAAACCCTAGAAAAAACGATGTTGGTCTCCTACCCCCTCCCACTGCGCCCCTACCCGACAAACTCTCTCGAGGCCACCCAAATTTACCAAGTTAAAAGAGCGTTGTCGTCGAGGCCACCCATACCCTTGAAGTGTTGTCGAGGCCACTCAAACCCTTGAAGCATTGTCGAGGCCACCCCAAACCCTAGAGAAGCAGCGTCGAGGCCACTAATATGATTCCTTATTGTGATTAGCTACCTAGTTCTATGTTTGCCACTAATATATCCATCTGTCATGTTTAAATAATAATTGCCATGTTGTAAATATTTGCAGAATCTATGGAGCACCCCCGAGATGAAGCAAAAGAAGCGGTGTTGGGGGACATAATCGCACAAGGAAGTGATGCCATCATGTCATTTCTCAACGAAATCGATGGTCTGGAAGGACAGGGTGAAGAAGCAGGCTATGATTATGATGGCTCCGGTGACCCAATGCCGGTGCAAGAAGGAGACCGTGATGACGGCTCCGGTGACCCAATGCCGGTGCAAGAAGGAGATCGTGATGACGGCTCTGGTGACCGAACCGAGTCCGGACAGGTATATATATTAGTTAAGCCTGTGCTGACTAGCTCATTGATCCATTCATTGTTTTGGTATATGTACACATATTAATTAACTCTCATCTCTCTTCTTTTTTCTAGCCCTCCGAATCGAGCACAACTTCGGTAAAGAGACGAGGCCCGAAGAAAAAGTTGCGCTCGGATGAATGGTTTGAGATCACAGCAATCGCGCGCGATGACATGCCGATTGAACCCATTCGGACAAAGGAAACATTTGCTGCTCAGTGCGGGGTTCTTGTTTGGGACAAGATCCCGATCAGTGTCCACCAATGGTTAAAGCCTAAGAATGAAGACCCTGAGGTGTCTCATGTCTCCGATATGTAGAAAGATGATCTTTGGACCACGCTGAAGTCAAATTTCACACTACCGGCAGAGGAGGATCCAGAGAAGCCAGTTAAAGAGCAATTGATCTAGTCTCATGCTCTTAAGAAGATGGCAGAACTATTCAGGAGGTGGAAGAATGAGCTAAAAACATCGTTTGTCGACAAAGACAAGACACCAGAATTCACCGGCCGGTATGAGAAGATCAGAGATCACTGGCCCACTTTTGTGGCCCACAAGACATCGGACAAGAGTAAGAAGATGTCAGTGACAAACAAGAAAAATGCTACGAAGAAGAAGCATTGATACGTCTCCAACATATCTATAATTTTTGATTGTTCCATGCTATTATATTATCAACCTTGGATGTTTTATATGCATTTATATTCTATTTTATATGATTTTTGGGACTAACCTATTAACCTAGAGTCCAGTGCCAATTTCTGTTTTTTTCCTTGTTTTAGAGTATCGCAGAAAAGGAAAATCAAACGGAGTCCAATTGACCTGAAACTTCACGGAACTTATTTTTGGACCAGAAGAAGCCCACGGAGTATCAGAGATGGACCAGAAGAGGCCCGGGCTGCCCACGAGGGTGGGGGCACGCCCACCCCCCTAGGCGCGCCCCTTGCCTCGTGGATAGCCCGGAGATCGACCGACGTACTTCTTCCTCCTATATATATATCCATATACCCTAAAAACTTCGGAGAGCAGAATAGATCGGGAGTTCCGCCACCAGAAGCCTCCGTAGCCACCGAAAACCAATCTAGACCCGTTCCGGCACCCTGCCAGAGGGGGAATCCCTCTCCGGTGGCCATCTTCATCATCCCGGTGCTCTCCATGACGAGGAGGGAGTAGTTCTCCCTCGGGGCTGAGGGTATGTACCAGTAGCTATGTGTTTGATCTCTCTCTCTCTCTCGTGTTCTTGAGGTGGTATGATCTTGATGTATCGTGAGCTTTGCTATTATAGTTGGATCTTATGATGTTTCTCGCCCTCTACTCTCTTGTAATGGATTGAGTTTTCCCTTTGAAGTTATCTTATCAGATTGAGTCTTTTAGGATTTGAGAACACTTGGGGTGTGTTTGGTTGGAGTCATGGACCGAAACATCATGGGTCCGACCCATTCCTAGGCCCCATTTTCACGTTCGGTTGAGATTTGGATCGGCACCCGCTCGTTCCTCCGGACTGAATATTCGGCCTAAATGCGGAACGAGGCGAGACCTCGAAAAGGGTCAGACCACGCGGAACCGCTCACCCTTGTGCTCTCACGCAGCCCTATCATCTCTCCTCAGGTGCGCCGCCTCCCCCTCCTCTCTCTCCCCCTCCATCGATCTGAGCGGCGGCGCCGGCTAGTTCTCCCCTTCCCCACGGCCAGTTCCTTCCTTCCCCGTCGTCTGGCTCCTCCCTTCCCTGCCGCCCACTAACCCCTCTCTTCTCTCTCGCGATTTGCAGCAGAACAAGGGGGGCTCGATCCGGATCTGGTTGGGGCGGCTTGTAGAGGATTAGCAGCAGGGCGGCGGCGGCTTCCGGCGAGCTAACAGCGGCGGCTTCCGGCGAGCTCACAATGGCAGCAGAGGCGCAGCACAGCTCCTCACTCTCAAGGTAAACCATCACTTCCTCTTGTATATGGTGCTGCTGCTCATGCATATTCCCAGAATGACAGAGAGAGATGGAGACCGTATTGTGTATATGATGCTGCTGCTCATGCATATTGATGGAGATCTTTATTCCTAATTTGTACCAAAATACATGCTGTCCAGTGTATCTTTGCAATATATATGTTGATGTAAGCATCATTGGTAGCCATATTTTTGATTGTATGCATCACTTGTAGATGGTCAAGAAGATGAACAAAAGAAAAAAGATGGTTAGGGGAGCTGCTGTTTTTGTTGCACTGGCTGCAATGGCAGCCATTGTTCGGGATGTAATAAGGAAAAGAAGACCACGCATTACCTATGGGCCAATGCATGAAAGAGACCGAATCAGATTTGATTATCTAAACCAAAAAAATATGGCAAAGTGATGTGTTGTGTAAAAACATGTTAAGGTTTGAAAGAGCTGCATTTTTTAATTTGTGTGCCATGTTGAGGGATCGCAAGTTGCTAGAAGATAGTCCACATCTTAGCGTGGAGCAACAATTGGCGATGTTTTGCATAAAATTGGGCATAATCTTCGGAATAGGGTTGTGTCAGCCAACTTTTGTAGATCATATGGCACAACCAGCATCTATTTTAGAAAGGCTCTTCTTGCCATAGGAGAGCTTCGTAATGATTATATACGGCCACCATCATTGGAGACCCCAGCAAAAATTGCAGGAAATCATCGGGTTGACCCATATTTTAAGGTAATTTCTAAAACTATTCCTTAGGTATGTAGGCTATATGATATGTTATTTACTACTTGTCACTATATAGGATTGTATTGGAGCTATCGATGGTACACATGTGCGAGCAGGTGTTACCAAAGATGTGGAGCATTCTTTTCGTGGTAGGAAGGCCTTTACAACCCAAAATGTGATGGCAGCGGTAGATTTTGATCTCCGCTTCACGTATGTGTTGGCTGGTTGGGAAGGGTCAGCACACGATGCAACCATTTTAGCTAATGCGTTTACACGTGAGAGAGGCTTACAAGTACCACCAGGTAAGAAGTTGGCTTAGATAGAAATTTTCCATATGTTCTTTGCCTCATGAAACCATTGTCACAAATATTTGTTTCACCTTTTTAGGAAAGTTCTACCTAGTTGATGCCGGTTATGGAGCAAAGCCCGGGTTCTTACCACATTTTGATGGTGTGAGGTACCATTTGAATGAGTGGGGCAACAATCCAGTCCAAAATGATGAGGAGCTATTCAACCTTAGGCACTCTTCACTACGGGTGACGGTAGAGAGGGCTTTTGGATCTCTCAAGAGGCGTTTTAAAATTTTAGATGATTCCAAACCATTCTTTACTTTCCCGACACAAGTTGACATTGTTATAGCTTGTTGTGTTCTTCACAATTATGCACTATCACAAGGGATTGATGAATTTATTATACCAGGAGTGACATGGACCACCCAACCAATTCAAAAATCAAGGCAACAAGCAAGTGACACTAGGGCCGTGGTAGACCATAGGCTACAAATGGTAGCCCAAATGAGGGAAAATAGACAACTCATGTATGCTAATCTATGAGTGTGTCACACTCCGTGTATTTGTATCATTTACTCTATTTGAAACATGTATTTGTGATGTTTAGGCAAGTACATTTGAATTTATTTGATGGCTGGACAGATTGTATCATTTACTCTATTTGAAACATGTATTTGTGATGTTTAGGCAAGTAAATTTGAATTTATTTGATTGCTGGAAAGATTGTATCATTACTCTATTTGAAACATGTATTTGTGATCTTTAGGCAAGTACATTTGAATTTATTTGATGGCTGGACAGATTGTATTATTACTCTATTTGAAACATGTATTTGTGATGTTTAGGCAACTACATTTGAATTTATTTGATGGCTGGACAGATTGTATCATTTACTCTATTTGAAACATGTATTTGAAATGCTATAATCCATGTTTTTGCAATCTTTTGTTGGCTGGACAGAAATGGAGAGTGTCGAAGTCACCGCTGCAAGTGGGAGCTCCGGGAGAGCTGGGATCATTGTGTGGACCAATTCCATGATGAAAACCATGCTTGGTTTTTTGGCTGGTCTTGTTGCTGATGGGAAGAGAACTTCAAGTGGATTCAGAGATGTGCATCATAGACAATGTGCTGCGGTTTTGAACGAGCAATTCAAGCTTTCTGTTACAGGAGAACAAGTGAAAAACCATCTCAAGAAGTGGAGGAAGATTTGGACAAGGATAGCCAACTTGAAGAATTTAAGTGGAGCTCTATGGGATGAAGACACTTGCACAATTAGGCTCAGTGAGGAGCACTATGCAGCGCCATTTATGTTTGCATTATGCTTCTCACCCCACAAATCTGATGCCATTTATGTTTGCATTATGCTAATCAATTTGCGCAATGTTTGTAGACCCACAAAGCTGATGCCCCATTCTTGAATACACCAATTGAACACTATCATGCCATGGCTGCCATTTATGGGACAATGGGGCCAAGGGGCAGAATGGTAGGTCTGGCAACGATCTTCTTTATACTGATCTCGAAGAAGAGGAGGATGGTGAGGTGAACACGTCACCAAATGTTGGTGAGTCTTCTGACCCCTAACACCACCCAAAAAGGAGGCTAAGGTAAAGCATGTTATTGATGATCCACTAGTTATCACTCTCAAAGATGGGTTCAAACTTGTGGCTGAAGCGCTTGTGAAGTCTAGTGGAGATGATGATGACACACCCGGTGACCTTTGGGATGTAATATCCACATTGCCAGATTTTGATGAAGAGCACCTAGCCCACTACTATGCTCATCTTGTGGACAACCCCAAGACTGCCTTCATGAAACTTACCAAAACCAACAAGTCCATTTGGGTGAGTAGGTATGTCAGGAAGAACTTCTAAATTCGATATGGTTGTATGGTTGTATGGTTGCCAAGTATGTGAACTTGACATGTACGGCTGTAGTGCACTTTGATTGCTTTTGGAGATTTCGTATGTGAACTTGACATGTGTGGCTGTCAAGTATGTGAACTTGACATGTATTATGGCTCTATTGCACTTTGGTTGCTTTTGGGAATTTCGTATGCTGTTAACTATGTGCACTTTGTTGAAAACTTTGTTATATGTGTTGTCATTTATATGTTAAGATTGTCAATATATATTGTTATGTCGTCTTTCTTGAAAATACAAACAAAATGCTGTCGAAATTTTGAATTTTATGTCATTCCATTTTTCATTCCATGCTTCCAACCAAACAGCGGAACGAAACCAACCCGTTCCGCTCTTTTGCTCCTACCAAACACAGGAATGGAACAGACCCGTTCCGCTGGAATGGAACCATTCCATTCCATGACACTTGGTTCCCAGACCAAACACACCCTTGATGTATGTCTTGCCGTGCTTATTTGTGGTGACAATGGGATATCACGTGATCCACTTGATGTATGTTTTGGTGATCAACTTGCGGGTTCCGCCCATGAACCTATGCATAGGGGTTGGCACACGTTTTCGTCTTGACTCTCTGGTAGAAACTTTGGGGCACTCTTTGAAGTACTTTGTGTTGGTTGAATAGATGAATCTGAGATTGTGTGATGCATATCGTATAATCATACCCACGGATACTTGAGGTGACATTGGAGTATCTAGGTGACATTAGGGTTTTGGTTGATTTGTGTCTTAAGGTGTTATTCTAGTACGAACTCTATGATAGATTGAACGGAAAGAATAGCTTCATGTTATTTTACTAAGGACTCTTGAATAGATCGATCAGAAAGGTTAACTTTGAGGTGGTTTCGTACCCTACCATAATCTCTTCGTTTGTTCTCCGCTATTAGTGACTTTGGAGTGACTCTTTGTTGCATGTTGAGGGATAGTTATATGATCCAATTATGTTATTATTGTTGAGAGAACTTGCACTAGTGAAAGTATGAACCCTAGGCCTTGTTTCCTAGCATTGCATTATCGTTTGTGCTCACTTTTACCATTAGTTACCTTGCTGTTTTTATATTTTCAGATTACAAAAACCTTTATCTATCATCCATATTGCACTTGTATCACCATCTCTTCGCCGAACTAGTGCACCTATACAATTTACCACTGTATTGGGTGTGTTGGGGACAAAAGAGACTCTTTGTTATTTGGTTGCAGGGTTGTTTGAGAGAGACCATCTTCATCCTACGCCTCCCACGGATTGATAAACCTTAGGTCATCCACTTGCAAATTTGCTACTGTCCTACAAATATCTTCACTTGGAGGCCCAACAACGTCTACAAGAAGGAGGTTGTGTAGTAGACATCAAGCTATTTTCTGGCGCCGTTGCCCGGGAGGTTAGCGCTTGAAGGTATATCTTAAGATCTTGCAATCGAATCTTTTAGTTTCTTGTTTTATCACTAGTTTAGTTTATAAAAGAAAACTACAAAAAAATGGAATTGAGTTCGCCTCATACGTTTCATCTTTTTAATATCTTTCGTGAGTATGATGGAAAGGAAAATTGTGCCAAAGTGTTAGAAGAAGAATGCATTAAAATGTTTGGCACTAAATATTTGAATGATGAGCATGATTGCAATGTTATTAGTATGAACTCTTTGAATATTCATAGTACTAATGATGATTGCACTAGTCATGATGAAAATATCTCTTATAAGCATGTCAATTTTTGTGGAGTGCATAGAGTTTGCAAGTACATACCAAAAAGGGAAGATAGATTTTGCAAGAGGCATAAGTACTTAGAAACTAAATGGTTGCAAGAAAGGCTAGATGTTTGTGCTGAAAATATAAATTTTCTTAGCCGTACTTGTGAACTTTGCAATGAACATGGTCATTTAACTGTCCGATGCAAATTTTTTCATGATCTAATTGTTTCCAAAAATTGTGATGACTTGATTTCCCTTGCACATCATAATGAACTTAGTTTGCTTATGGGTTATGAAGAAATGAAATGTATAACTAACTATCTTCCAGTATTTGCCCATGATAAACTTCTTGATTTTGATCTAGAGGAAATTTATATGTATTGTGCGGTGAAGTGTATTGAAAATCCTTATATTGCCAATTACATAAAGAAAAGAAAACAAATATAAGATGAAGAGAATACTAATGAAAGGGAAGAGACTTCCCAATATCCTCCTATTATTTCTTATGATGAATCAGGTAACGAGGAGGAGCCTTCTATTCAACCAATCTCATTAATAAGGAGCTCCAAAAAGAGGATTAAACCCACACATGATGTGAAGAAGAAAAAGAAAAGACAGAGAAGCAAAGGTAAAAAGGTATTGCTACCTCTTGAGCACTGTGTTGGATTTCCTTGAAGAGGAAAGGGTGATGCAGCAGAGTAGAGTAAGTATTTCCCTCAGTTTTTGAGAACCAAGGTATCAATCCAGTAGGAGGCTACACGCAAGTCCCCCGTACCTACACAAAACAAATAGCTCCACGCAACCAACGCGATTAGGGGTTGTCAATCCCTTCACGCTCACTTACGAGACTGAGATCTGATAGAGATAATAGATAATATTTTTGGTATTTTTGATATAAAGATGCAAAGTAAAATAAAAGGCAAAGTAAAAAGTAAAGCAATAATAAAGTGATGGGAGATTGATATGATGAGAATAGACCCGGGGTCCATAGATTTCACTAGTGGCTTCTCTCAAGAGCATAAGTATTTTACGGTGGGTGAACGAATTACTATTGAGCAATTGACAGAATTGAGTATAGTTATGAGAATATCTAGGTATGATCATGTATATAGGCATCACATCCGAGACAACTAGACCGACTCCCGCCTGCATCTACTACTATTACTCCACTCATCGACCGCTATCCAGCATGCATCTAGAGTATTAAGTTCAAGAAAACAGAGTAACACCTTAAGCAAGATGACATGATGTAGAAGGATAAATTCATGCAATATGATAAAAACCCCATCTTGTTATCCTCGATGGCAACAATACAATACGTGCCTTGCTACCCCTACTGTCACTGGGAAAGGACACCGCAAGATTGAACCCCAAGCTAAGCACTTCTCCCATTGCAAGAAAAACCAATCTAGTAGGCCAAACCAAACTGATAATTCAAAGAGACTTGCAAAGATAACCAATCATACATAAAAGAATTCAAAGAAGATTAAAATATTGTCTATAGATAATCTTGGTCATAAACCCACCACTAGTGCAGAACCGGGCAATAGCACCGGTTCGTAAGGGCCTTTAGTACCGGTTCGGTAACCGGCACTAAATTGTAGGCACTAAAGGCCCCCCCTTTAGTACCGGTTCAGCACGAACCGGTGCTAAAGGGCAACCACGTGGCACGAGCCAGCTTCGGGGGCAGGGAGCTCTTTAGTACCGGTTGGTGTCACCAACCGGTATTAAAATGTTGGGGGGGGGGGTTGGGTTTATGATTTCTTTTTCATTTAATTTTATGTTTTCCATTTAATTCTTTTTCGTTTGTTGGTATTTTACGATACTACATATTGTACACGTTATGCATATATACAAATAGAATTTCTAGTAGAACCGATCATAATATGTATATATATATATATATATCATCGAATGTCTCACAACCACCATTAATTAATTCACACATATATACACACATGTATATATATATATATATATATATATACAATTTCTCCTAATTGGTGCCTTCCGAGCCAATGGCATTAGCCTAGCTAATTGGTGCCTTCGGAGCACGATAACAATTGGAAGTGGTTCATGGGGGCGGTAGCGGGTAATAGTATTCTCCTTTGGGATCTATGACCTGGTCGAGCAAAGATCCCGCTATTTCCTCTTGAATTGCTTCTATGCGGTCCTGTGCTAGGAGCTTGTCCCGCACCTCTTTGAACTGTTAAGAAGGAGATCAATATGCATGTGTATTAGTTGTGTGACTAGATATCGATAATGGTGTAAAAATTGTGAATAGTGTTCTGACAATCGATATCGTACCCACTCCTGTCTTTGAGATTTGCTCCTTTCGGACGCCATCATGCGAATGTTCTCGCAAACGTAGTATGCACATAGATCATTCCCTGGCGCCTGCCTTAGGGCCTTTATGAGAATGGAATTTTGATCAGATAATAATTAATCAAGCATGATAATTAAAGAGATGGCAGCTAGCTAGTACTACTTAATTACTTACCTTGGGTCGATACCATTTCAGACTTTGTTTCCATGGGCCTGGAGTGACCCTAATGAACTTTGCCCAAGCCCTGCCCGCTGACAAAGAAAATGAATAAATGGGTTATTTAATAGTTGTTATCAGGAAATGACGAACTAATTAAATAGGCCGAGATATAGTTAATAATGATTAAAGTTACCTGTTGACTATCCCGTTCACGATGGTGTAGTCACTTGCTTTCTTAAGTAGCGAGTCTAGTACTTCAACTGTTCCTTCATCAACTTTAATGATTAACAAGGTCCAGTGATATCTGCATGCACACATGTTTTCATGTCTTAATTAAGCGGGCATATGTAAGCAAAAACATGTAGCTATAGCTAGTAGGGAAAAACAGAATTTGTAGTACAAGACAGTGTGACTCACTGGAAGTTGTAAGGAAGTAGTATATCTTCATTGTATTTGAGTTCCTTGAAGAAATATAGCATGCTTTCCTCTACACATTTTGCGTGATATGGATCTAATTTCCATGTGTATTCATTAATGGTATTTGGGTCAACGAACCCAATGCCATAGCGTCCACCTTTTTTCATTTCATAAATCTTCATCCTGCATAATACCACTGAAAAGAATATAGTGAGGATAATTACAGGTAATGATTGATCAAAATGATCACTACAGCTAGCTTGAGACTTAAATTGCAGAAAGAAATCACTTACAGACAATAGCAACTGACGATAGATTTGTCGAGTGCGTCTTTATTGTATAGCTGAAATAGTTCTGAATACTCAACGGTCACAGCTTTCTCATGGTTGTAATGCTCCTTGTTGATATTCACCATGAGGGACTCTCGATTGGAAATCTTGGTAATGTCCATGTACCATTGATGCAATTCATACATTCTCATTGGGAGCTTATTGACCTCCTCTGGCTCGACCAAAGGTTGGCCCCGGGCATATTTCCGTTTTATTTCCTCCTCTCTAGTCGGAGACATGGGCTCGATATCGAGGAGTTGTCCAACAGTGATCCCAATCGATTCAGCCTGCGCAATATGCTCCTCAGTTATTACCACATCGCCCACCCCGGGAACGTTAACGGTTTGCCCACAATAATATTGGGAGCGCCTACTCTCATGTGTTGTTGGCACAACAAGCGGGGGGATTGATTGCGCAGCCTGTTCTCCCAGCTGGGGAACGGTTTTACCGCTCCTTTTGCCAGCTGATTTTCTCGAGCTCGAGCTCGCCTCTTTCTGTAGACGTGCTCGATTTAACTTCTTGATGTGGCGCTCATAGTCTGTGTCAACAGGCTTGGGAGCTGGTGGTTTAGCCATACGAATGAAGTGGTCAATCTTTTCCACAGGCACTTTCTCCCTTGGCGGCGGTGGCGGTTTCGGTGCAAAATGGGCTTCCACCTCGGCCTTTGATATGGCTACGTTTTCCTCCTCGGACTTGTCGTAAGGCCTCTGCGGAAGAGGCGCGAGGCTTGGACCATATTGAAATTGCTTGCCTCCGCCTGTACCTGCAGTACTACCTCGACTTGTACCGCTACGCACCATAGCTGAGGCGGCTCTCTTCCGTGATTGCTGAGGCGGCAAAGACGGCTGACGTGGCTGAGTTGGAGGAGGAGGAGTGGCCTGAAGCTGTGCCGGACTTGGAGGAGGAGTGGCCTGAAGCTGTGCCGGACTTGGAGGAGGAGTGGCCTGACGCTTTGCCGGACTTGGAGGAGGAGTGGCCTGAAGCTGTGCCGGACTTGGAGGAGGAGTGGCCTGACGCGTTGGTGGACTTGGAGGAGCGGGAGTCTGCTGACTCGGTGGCGGACTGCGACGAGGAGTCGGATGACGCGGTGTCGGTGGCCTTCGAAAGATGATGCAATCCTTTCTCCATAGGATGATACGATGGTTGGCCTCTCCTAGTGTGTGCTCATCGTCACCTCCAGGAATGTCAAGCTCTAGCCCCGAATATTGGTCCACCACCTCATCAACCAAGACACGAGCATAGCCCGCTGGAATCGGGTTGCAATGGAAGGTTGCCTCGGGGGGATTTGTAAAAGCAAGGGCGTCCGCCACCTTCATGGATATGTTCTTCATTTTGAAGTGTAGCTCGCAGTTAGTGTTCTCCATGATGTCATCCACTGGGTAGCTATCCAGCAATGCGTCGCCCGGGGCGGAACCCACGCTGCTTCTCGGCATGGATGGGACGGTGCTATCCATTGGTGGATCATCCGCTAGCTACTGAGACCCCCTTTGCTGGCTAAGTGAGTCGATCTGCTCGTGCTGCCACTGGAATTTGATTGCCAAGTCCGCGTGCGCTTATTCTAGGCCTTGAAGGCGTTCATAGTCTAGCTTCCTCTGCTCCTCCTCCTCCATCTTCCTCTTCTTCTCCTCCGCAATCTTCTTTCTCGCATGGGTTCTGTAGTCGGCGTTCCAGTCCGAAAACCCCTCATACCACGGAATAGCGCCCATGCCTCTTGTTCTTCCCGGGTGTTCAGGATTTCCCAGGGCACGCGTAAGCTCGTCGTTCTCTCTGTTGGGCTCGAACAACCCGGATCGAGCCTCTTCTATTGCAACAAGTAGCTTATCTTCGGCTCCGTCCAGACATGCCTTCTTGGAAACTTTGCCTGTCTTCGGGTCCAACTCCCCCCATGCGCATAGAACCAAGTCCTGCACCTGGGGGGCTAGCGCAATGTTTCTGGAGTGACACCTGCATCTAGCATCTCTTTCTCAGACTTATCCCACTTAGGCAATCCCACCGCATAGCCACCTGGCCCCAGCTTATGGAACTTATCCTTTTTTGCGGAATTGGCCTTGTTTATTCTCGACCGTTCCTTAGATAATTCCGAATCCTTGAATTTCACGAAATCGTCCCAATGAGCACTTTGGATCTCTAGTGTTCCCTCGAATACTAGAGTCTTCCTTCCTCCGTTAACGTACTTGGCCCATTCACGAATCTTGTGGTTCTTGAATGCAACCGCCATCTTCCTAAGAGCAGCGTCCTTGACTTTCTCCACATCTGCATTTGTGAAATGATCTGGTAGGGTGAAA
Source organism: Triticum urartu (assembly GCF_003073215.2). Taxonomy (NCBI): domain Eukaryota; kingdom Viridiplantae; phylum Streptophyta; class Magnoliopsida; order Poales; family Poaceae; genus Triticum; species Triticum urartu. The sequence goes on from NC_053024.1 coordinate 37,878,419, forward strand.
TGTTCCATGAGCGTTTCCCAAAGCAATTGTTTTTGTCTGTCGTCGACAAAAGTAACTCCTGGACGTGGCTTTGATGGCTCTCTCCATTCTTGAAGGGAGATCAGGAGTTTGTCCTTCACAAGAACTCCGCACTGACGAACGAACTTGTCCGCAATCTTCTTAGGCACGAATGGTTCGCCATTAGGTCTGATTGCCTCGATATTGTACTTTACGCCCTCCTTCAACTTTTTGTTCGGGCCTCGTTTCGTCCTGTTGCCTGAAGATTTGCTCGATCCGGATGGCTGAAAGAAGAAAGATCGATTCGTTAATATATCTTCAAGTCATTTAAAACATGTGATGATCACCAGATGCCTGCTTATATAAATATATATACCTCGCCGGTATTTGTTGTTTCAAGATCAACATTTTCTTCGTCATGTTCATAGTTGACGACTTCATCAATTCAGTCGTCGCGATCGAATATCATACCACCCTCCCCGGTGTTGTTTAGATATTCGGAGCCGTCATAATCTTCTTCATTCTAATCATCATCTGGCCCGCGAGGATTGCGTATGATATTGAACAGGGCCTCTTCTCCCTCTCTACCGGTATTGTCCGCCATAGGTTTTGTTTAACTAATCCAAAAGAAATATATTCAAATTACAATGCATGGATGCAATCAATTAATAAGGAAAAACTGAATCAATCATAGTACATAATAAGCATCATCGAATATAATCTCGAATACGTCGTCTCGAATAATAGATATAATCTCGAATACATCGTCTCGAATAATAGATATAATCTCGAATACATCGTCTCAAATAATATATAATCTCGAATACATCGTCTCGAATATTATATATCGAGTACATCACTGGCTAGGTAGCTAATAAAGATCGAATACTACAGAAAAATCTAGGACACTCACGGTTCCTGCGGCACGAGCGGTGGACATCCAAAGAGAAGGAACCCTCACAGGATCATAGCTGAAGTGAGATCCCTGAAGAAACTGCCAGGTATTGGAGAACCTGCCGCCCTCTAACGCAACCATGTAGCGATGGACGTGCTCGTCCTCCTCCCTGACACGGCGACGTACCACCTCCGGCGGGGCCGGCTCCCTCTGCACCGACACTGGCCCACGCGAACGCCACCAAACGAGATCAGGGTCGACGACGGGACTCGGGGCCTGGTTCCTCATCAAGCGGCGCGCCCCTCCAGGCAGCACCTCCCAGTGCCAGCCCGGCGGAGCCTAGTCCCGGACATGGGTCAGCCGGACGTCGTCGCGGACGGGTCGACGGTGAGGATGCGGGCTGGGCATCGTCGAGAACAAATACTAGCTATATGCCCGCAAAAAGTAACATTTTTTTAATGATTGGATTTTGATAACTAAAATTTCTATCATTTCTATATAACTAATATTCCTATAACATTTCTAACAATGCTATATAACTAACATTTCTATAACATTTCTAATATTTCTGTAACTAAAAAACAGAAAAAATTATAACATTTCTATATATATAACTAACATTTGTATAACATTTCTAATATTTCTATAACTAAAAAAAAGAAAAATTTCTAACTTTTTTATAACTATTTCTATAACTAAAAAACAGAATTTTTTTAACAATTCTAACATTTCTAACAATGCTATATAACTAACTATTTCTATAACTAAAAAAAGAAAAAATTCTAACAATGCTATATGTGTGTGTGTGCTCACCGACGAAGCGAGAGGCGACGGGGACGGTGACGGGCGCGACGACGACGGGGATGGCGACGACGGGGACATGGACGGGGCGGCGACAACAGAGACGGGCTGGGGCGGCGACGACGGGGACGGGGCGGCGATGACGGGGACGGGGACGATGCGGGACGGACCGGGACGGCGCGGCGGTGATGACGGGGACGGGGACGACGGGGACGGGGGCGGCGACGAGGGTTATGGAGACGGGGGCGGCGGGCGACGGGGCAGAGGAGAAGAAGCAGAGGAGAAACTGAAATTTTTGAAGTGTTTAGTTATATAGGATGGACCTTTAGTACCGGTTGGAGCCACCAACCGGTACTAAAGGCCTGTTTTGGCCAGGCCAAGCGGCGGGAACCGCACCCCCTTTAGTGCCGGGTGGTGGCTCCAACCGGTACTAAAGGGGGGCCTTTAGTACCGGTTGGTGCTACAACCCGACACTAAAGGGGGTGCGCTGGCGCAGGTGCGGTGCGAAATGTTTAGTCCCACCTCGCTAGCCGAGGGGCGTCCGCACTGGTTTATAAGCCCTAGTGCGGTAGCTCCCTCGAGCTCCTCTCCAAAGCAGGCCTACTGGGCCTAAATGTTCTGTGCTGCCCTGTGGGCCTACTGGGCCTTTGCGGGCCTGCATCCTGGCCCAACAATAGGTTGGGTTTCTAGTCGTATGCAGGCCGCTGTGGCGCAGTAGGTGGGCTTTTTTTTATTTTTTTTGCTTTATTTATTTTTGTTTGAGTTGTTTTTTTGCTGCATTTAGAGTTTCTTTGTGAATATTTTTGCTTTAGGTACAAAAAATTACAAACTTTCTGTTAGTACTGGTAGTTTACAAATTTGAATAGTTTAAATTTTGATTTATTTGAAATTTGTGTGAATCACTAGTTTGTGAATAACTTAACTTTGAGAATAGATTTTTCAGTGATTGTTTTTTCTTATGTTTAATATTAGTGTGTTTTATCATTATATTCAATTTGGTAATGCTTAGGTTATTTTTAAAAATGAAATGCCTTTTTTAACGGATGAGTTTTCGTCCGAAACCCTGATACTTCGAAAGAGATTGTCCATGTAGTACACGAAGTGCGTTTCAAATGCCAAAACACATAACTACCCTAACTATTACAGAGATTCCCTCGTGGGTGTGAAACACAGAAGAAAGTGATGATAGTGAAACCGATCACATCCCAGATATTTGGGTGTGAAACTTTTTCTTCGCGTGTGTCCCTTTGCACCGTAACTGTGGAAAATTTTCATCATTTAACGGGATGCTCGGGTCAATATTCACTGTGAGTGGAGCAATTTCATCAAACTTATCATAATCTTCTGACATGTCTGTCTTGTCATCCACTCCCACGATGTTTCTCTTCCTAGAAAGAACTATGTGCCGCTTTGGCTCATCGTACGATGCATTTGCTTCCTTATCTTTTCTTTTTCTTGGCTTGGTAGACATGTCCTTCACATAGAAAACCTGTGCCACATCATTGGCTAGGACGAATGGTTTGTCTGCATACGCAAGATTGTTGAGATCCACTATTGTCATTCCGTATTGCGGGTCTTCCGTTACCCCACCTCGTGTCATATTGACCCATCTGCACCGAAACAAAGGGACCTTCAAACCACGTCGATAGTCAAGTTCCCATATGTCCTGTATATAACCATAATATGTTTCCTTTCCTGTCTTGGTTTCTACATCAAAGCGGACACCACTGTTTTGGTTGGTGCTCTTCTTATCTTGGGCGATCGTGTAAAATGTATTACCATTTATCTCGTACCCTTTGAAAGTCATTATATTCGAAGATGGTAACTGGGACATCAAGTACATGTCATCTTCAATAGAGGTGTCATGCATGGTACGTGTCTACAACCAGCTGGCGAAACTCCTGGTTTGTTCACGTGTAATCCAGTCATCAAACCGCTCCGGGTGTTTGGAGCGTAGCAAATTCTTGTGTTCATCCATATATGGAGCCACCAAGGCGGAATTCTGTAGAACTGTGTAGTGTGCTTCAGTGAGAGAATGTTCGTTCATACATATTATTTGTTCCCCTCCTAGCGTGCCTTTTCCATCCAGTCTGCCCTTATGCCGCGATTTAGGAACACCAATCGGCTTAAGGTCAGGAATAAAGTCAATACAAAACTCAATGACCTCCTCATTTTCATGGCCCTTGGAGATGCTTCCTTCTGGCCTAGCATGGTTATGAACATATTTCTTTAATACTCCCATGAACCTCTCAAAGGGGAACATATTGTGTAGAAATATAGGACCCAAAACGTTAATCTCTTCGCATAGGTGAACTAGGACGTGCGTCATGATGTTGAAGAAGGATGGTGGGAACACCAACTCGAAACTGACAAGACATTGCACCAAATCATTCTCTAACCTTGGTATGATTTCTGGATCGATTACCTTTTGAGAGATTGCATTGAGAAATGCACATAGCTTCACAATGGCTAATCGAACGTTTTCCGGTAGAAGCCCCCTCAATGCAACCGGAAGCAGTTGCGTCATAATCATGTGGCAGTCATGAGACTTTAGGTTCTGGAACTTTTTTTCTGCCATGTTTATTATTCCCTTTATATTCGACGAGAAGCCAGACGGTACCTTAATACTAAGCAGGCATTCAAAGAAGATTTCCTTCTCTTCTTTGGTAAGAGCATAGCTTGCATGACCCTGATGTATGCCGTCTTTTCCATGCATACGTTGCTGGTCCTCCCATGCCTCAGGTGTATCTTTTGTCTTCCCATACACGCCCAAGAAGCCAAGCAGGGTCACACAAAGATTCTTCGTCACGTGCATCACGTCGATTGCGGAGCGGACCTCTTGGTCTTTCCAATAGGGCAGGTCCCAAAATATAGGTTTCTTCTTCCACATGGGTGCGCGTCCGTCAGCGTCATTCGGAACAGGTTGTCCACCAGGACCCTTTCCAAAGACCACCTTCAAATCCTTGACCATATCATGTACATCAGCACCAGTACGGTGGCGAGGCTTCGTCCGGTGATCCGCCTCACCTTTGAAATGCTTGCCTTTCTTTCTTACGGGATGCCTGCTCGGAAGAAATCGACGATGTCCGAGGTACACATTCTTCTTACAATTAGCCAAATATATACTGTCGGTATCGTCCAAACAGTGCGTGCATGCGCGGTATCCCTTGTTTGTCTGTCCTGAAAGGTTACTGAGAGCAGGCCAATCATTGATGGTCACGAACAGCAACGCCTTTAGGTCAAATTCTTCCCCCATGTGCTCATCCCACGCACGTACACCTGTTCGATTCCACACTTGTAAGAGTTCTTCAACTAATGGCCTTAGGTACACATCAATGTCATTGCCGGGTTGCTTAGGGCCTTGGATGAGCACTGGCATCATAATGAACTTCCACTTCATGCACAACCAAGGAGGAAGGTTATACAAACATAGAGTCACAGGCCAGGTGCTATGGTTGCTGCTCTGCTCCCCAAAAGGATTAATGCCATCTGCGCTTAGACCAAACCATACGTTCCTTGCGTCATTTGCAAACTCCTTCCCATACTTTCTTTCGATTTTTCTCCACTGCGACCCGTCAACGGGTACTCTCAACTTTCCGTCTTTCTTACGGTCTTCTCTGTGCCATCGCATCGCCTTGGCATGCTCTTTGTTTTGGAACAAACGTTTCAACCGTGGTATTATAGGAGCATACCACATCACCTTGGCAGGAACCTTCTTCCTGGGGCGCTCGCCCTCGATATCACCAGGGTCATCGCGGTTGATCTTATAGCGCAATGCACCGCATAACGGGCAAGCGTTCAAATCCTCATACTCACGGCGGTAGAGGATGCAATCATTAGGGCATGCATGTATCTTCTGCACCTCTAACCCTAGAGGGCAGACAGCCTTCTTAGCTTGGTACGTACTCTCGGGCAATTCATTGTCCTTTGGAAGCATATCCTTTATCATTACCAGCAACTTTCCAAATCCCTTGTCAGATACACCATTCTCTGCCTTCCATTGCAGCAATTCCAGTGTGGTGCCCAGCTTTTTCTTGCCACCTTCGCAATTCGGGTACAACAATTTTTTGTGATCCTCTAACATGCGCTGCAACTTCTTCTTCTCCAAATCACTTGCGCAGTTTCTCTTTGCATCGGCAATTGCCAAACCTAGATCATCAACGGGCTCATCCGATGCCTCTTCTTCAGCTTCTTCCCGCATTGCCGGCTCAGCTTCTTCCCGCATTACCGGCTCAGCTTCTTCCCTCATTGTTGTATCATCGTATTCAGGGAACCCATGGCCAGGATAGCTGTCGTCGTCCTCTTCTTCTTCATTGTCTTCCATCATAACCCCTCTTTCTCCATGCTTGGTCCAAACATTATAGTGGGGCATGAAACCGGACTCAAACAGGTGGACGTGAATGGTTCTTGACGTAGAGTAATTGTGACCATTCTTACAGCCAGCACATGGACAATGCATAAAACCATCCGCTCGCTTGTTTGCCTCAGCCGCAAGCAGAAAAGTACGCATGCCATTAATGAACTCGGGAGAGCATCGGTCATCGTACATCCATTGCCGGCTCATCTTCAATACACAGCACCGAAAACATCAAATTAATACAATACATAAAGTTCATACATAAAGAGCATACAACACTTCAATGCAACAAACAAATAACTCTCTAGCTAAAGAATTTAAATGCATCAACAAATGCGATCAAGATCGCAACTAAGGTAACAATTGATCCAACATCATAATGATACCAAGCCTCACTATGAATGGCATATTTTCTAATCTTTCTAATCTTCAAGCGCATTTTCTCCATCTTAATCTTGTGATCATCGACGACATCGGCAACATGCAACTCCAATTCCATCTTCTCCCCCTCAATTCTTTTCAATTTTTCCTTCAAATCCTCGTTTTCTCTTTCAACTAAATTTAACCTCTCGACAATAGGGTCGGTTGGAATTTCAGGTTCAACTACCTCCTACATACAAATATCTATGTCAACTTGAGGGGCATAATTTGTCATAAACACGAAATGCAATGAATAGTTTTAAAAGAGAATATACCACATCCGAATCATAACCCGGACGAGGGCCGACGGGGACGGATATCAAAACCATGGCACTATGCATAACAAACAACGTTTGGGTAAGATAATTATACGAGTAACTATATATCCAAATCACACAAACATCATTTTTTTATATAAAACTTCATGAACAAGAGGCTCACCATAAGGTGGTGCCGGCGACGGGACGTTGCGAGTGATCGACGGTGGTTACGACGGAGATTTAGAAGGTACTAAGTAAACCACACCTACATATGCAAAACTAAGTGTTATTTTTGACCTCAAATTGCATATAAATCAAATACTAGCACATATATATAATTCCTCCCAAATTACTAAACTCAAAAATCAATCACTATATAAAGCATTGCACGAGCTAATCTAGCAATGAGAGATGAAAGGAAAGAGTTGCTAACCTTTGTGATCATTTGAATGGATGGGGGCCTTCAAATCTTGGGCAAAATGTGTGATGAGCTTGAGAGGAAGAGGGGAAAGAACAGAGAGGAGAGGGGAAAGGGGAAGAACAGAGCGAGCTCGGGTGGACGAAGGGTCTATGTAGGACGACCTTTAGTACCGGTTCGTGATACGACCCGGTACTAAAGGTGCTGGAGGGGCCCCGGACTGACAACATCCTGCCACCACTCACTTTAGTACCGGTTCGTGGCACGAACCGGTGCTAAAGGTTCACCACGAACCGGTACTAATGACAGCGGCCCGGCTAGCCGTTGGAACCGGCACTAATGTACACATTAGTGCCGGCTCAAATTCAAACCGGCACTAATGTGCTTCACGTTTGACCCTTTTTCTACTAGTGCACAATTCATCGGTCTTAACAAACACACCGCAAAAAGAAGATTACATCGAATAGATCTCCAAGAGAGAGGGGGAGAACATTGTATTGAGATCCAAAAAGAGAGAAGAAGTCATCTAGCTACTAACTATGGACCCGAAGGTCTGAGGTAAACTACTCACACTTCATCGGAGGGGTTATGGTGATGATGTAGAAGCCCTCCGTGGTGGATTCCCCTTCCGGCGGAGCTCCGGAACAGGCCCCAAGATGGGATCTCATGGATACAGAAAGTTGCGGCGGTGGAATTAGGTTTTTGGCTCCGTATCTGATCGTTTGGGGGTACGTAGGTATATATAGGAGGAAGGAGTATGTCGGTGGAGCAACGGGGGGGGGGGGCACGAGGCAGGGGGCACGCCCTAGGGGGGGGGGCGCGCCCCCCACCCTCGTGGCCGCCTCCCTTCTTGCCTGACGTGGGGTCCAAGTCTCCTGGATCATATTCGGTGAGAAAATCACGTTCCCAAAGGTTTCATTCCATTTGGACTCCGTTTGATATTCCGTTTCTTTGAAACACTAAAATAGGCAAAAAACAGCAATTCTGGGCTGGGCCTCCGGTTAATAGGTTAGTCCCAAAAGTAATATAAAAGTGGAAAATAAATCCCAATATGGTCCAAAACAGTAGATAATATAGCATGGAGCTATCAAAAATTATAGATACGTTGGAGACGTATCAGGCATCGCCAAGCTTAATTCCTGCTCGTCCTCGAGTAGGTAAATGATAAAAAAGAATTTTTGATGTGGAGTGCTACTTGGCATAATTTCATTGTAATTCTTCTTAATTGTGGTATGAATATTCAGATCCGAAATATTCAAGACAAAAGTTCATATTGACATAAAAATAATAATACTTCAAGCATACTAACTAAGCAATTATGTCTTCTCAAAATAACATGGCCAAAGAAAGTTATCCCTACAAAATCATATAGTCTGGCTATGCTCTATCTTCACCACACAAAGTATTTAAATTATGCACAACCCTGATGACAAGCCAAGCAATTGTTTCATACTTTTGACATTTTCAAACTTTTTCAATCTTCACGCAATACATGAGCGTGAGCCATGGATATAGCACTATATGTGGAATAGAATGGTGGTTGTGTAGAAGACAAAAAAAGGGGGAAGATAGTCTCACATCAACTAGGCGTATCAACGGGCTATGGGGATGCCCATCAATAGATATCAATGTGAGTGAGTAGGGATTGCCATGCAACAGATGCACTAGAGCTATAAGTATATGAAAGCTCAACAAAAGAAATTAAGTGGGTGTGCATCCAACTCACTTGCTCACGAAGACCTAGGGCATTTGAGGAAGCCCATCATTGGAATATACAAGCCAAGTTCTATAATGAAAATTTCCCACTAGTATATGAAAGTGACAAAATGAGAGACTCTCTATCATGAAGATCATGGTGCTACTTTGAAGCACAAGTGTGGTAAAAGGATAGTAACATTGTCCCTTCTCTCTTTTTCTCTCATTTTTTTGGGCCTTTTCTCTTTTTTTATGGCCTCTTTTTTTTCGTCCGGAGTCTCATCCCAACTTATGGGGGAATCATAGTCTCCATCATCCTTTCCTCACTTGGGACAATGCTCTAAAAATGATGATCATCACACTTTTATTTTTCTTACAACTCAACAATTACAACTCGATACTTAGAACAAAATATGACTCTATATAAATGCCTCTGGCGGTGTACCAGGATATGCAATGAATCAAGAGTGACATGTATGAAAGAATTATGAACGGTGGCTTTGCCACAAATACTATGTCAACTACATGATCATGCTAGCAATATGACAATGTTGGAGCGTGCCATAATAAACGGAACGGTGGAATTGTTTTCCCACTTCTTCGTTCTGCTAACCTTCGATCAGTACAAGTACTTCCCGACCGGGACGCTTCCATATATGTCCTTTCAATAATGCGGTCATAGTTGGTTTGCGGCGGAGACGGTGGTGGTCGCTTCAGGGCATCCAAACCGTGCTTCACTTTCACCGGATCTATCTTCTCCTCCGGAGGTGGAGGTTTCTTTGCAAAAAAGTCCTTCACTTCGGCTTTAGAGATCTTCGCGTTTTTGTCGTCGGTCCTCTCGTATGGTAACTTCTCTAAAGGCTTGAGAGATGGATCGAATCTGTGTTGCCTCCTGCCTCTGGCTGTACTGCTAGACGCTGGAGCAGCGGGAGCGGTTGCGACTGTCTTCTTTCATTGCTTACGAGGCGGAGAAGGAGGCGGAGTGCTACGACACGTCGGAGCAGCCGGAGCGGTGGTGGCTCTCTTCCCGCCTTGCTGATGAGGCGGAGGAGGAGGCGGGTGCTCGGATGCGACGGCGCAGGCGGAGAAGGAGGCGGAGTGCCAGCACACGCCTGAGCAGCCGGAGAAGGAGGCGGAGTGCCCTGATCACTCGCCAAAGGAGGAGGCGAAGGAGGAGGCGGAGTGCCCTGACTCGCTGGAGGAGGAGGAGGAGGAGGCGGAGGCGTCCAATTAGGAAGGTTGATTAACTCCTTCCGCCATAGGCATGGAATCTTCAGAGCAGAACACATCCGAGTCTCCCCTTCACCGGTAGGGTGGTCAAGCTCGAGCTCCTCAAATCCCTCCGTTATTTCATCCATCGCCACCCTAGCATATCCTTCTGGAATTGGACAGCAGTGAAAAGTTGCGCCGGGTTCAGGAGGTCGAACAGAGCCGACAACCGGCTTGACTTTGAAGTTCTGCCACTGCGTCATAAGGTGGCAATGTTTAGACTCTGTGATAGCATCCATGGGGTAGCTAGCAGGAGCTGTGAAGACAGCTCCAGCTGAAGCAGCTCGGTGGAAGCCATGCTGCTTCTCCGCTGGCGGGGTAGCTTCGGGGGTAGCTTCGGCAGGTCGCTTGTTGTGAACTGCTTCTCGTTCCTCTAGCGCTTGTACCCTTGCATGCAGCTTCTGCAGTTGGGTATGCTCCACTTTCCTCCTCCTCTCCTGGCCTTTGTAACCGCCTGTGTCCGGAAACCCAGCCTTCCACGGAAGGGAGCCTAGCGTGCCTCGTGTCCGTCCAGGGTGCTCAGGGTTTCCGAGGGCCATTGTGAGCTCGTCGTTCTCTGTCGGGAACGAACGTCCCTTCCTGCGCTGCGGCGATATACTCCTGAAGCTTCATGACGGGTATTCGCAGTTGCTCGTTCGTCCAAACGCACTTCCCTATTTCAGGGTCCAAGGTTCCCTCAACCCCGAAGAACCAAGTCCTTGAACGGTCTGGCCAGTTCAATGTCTCTGGTTCGATCCCTTTATCAAGCAGGTCATTCTCAGCCTTCTCCCACAATGGCCGGGCTTTGAGGTAGCCACCTGACCCCGTGCGATGGTGATGCTCCTTCTTCGCAGTATTTTTCTTGTTTGTCGCTAACATCTTCTTACTCTTGTCCGATGTCTTGTGGGCCACAAATGCGTCCCAGTGATCTCTGATCTTCTCAAACCGGCCGGTGAATTCTGGAGTCTTTTCTTTTTCGACAAAGTTGTTTTCAACTCATTCTTCCACCTCCTGAATAGATCTGCCATCTTCTTAAGAGCATGAGCCTTGACCAATGGCTCTATAATAGCTGGCTTCTCCGGATCCTCCTCTGGCGGTAGGGTGAAATTTGCCTTTAGCGCGTCCCAAAGCTCATCTTTTTGCCTATCGTTGACATAAGACACCTTAGGGTCTTCCTTCTTAGGCTTACACCATTGGTGGATGCTGATCGGGATCATGTCCCTAACAAGAACCCCGCACTGAGCAGAAAATGCTTCCTTGGTCCGGATGGGTGCAATCGGTTGGCCATCACGCGCGATAGTGAACCATTGATCCGAGCGCAACTTTTTCTTCGGGTCTCATCTCGTTACCGAAGTTTGGCTCGATCCGGAGGTCTAGAAAAGAAGAAATAAGAGAGTTAATATGTGTACATACCAAAACAATTAATGCATCAATTAGCTATAGTCAGCACATGCTTAATTAATATATATACCCGGCCGGACTCTGTTCGGTCACCGGAGCCGTCGTCACGGTGTTCTTCTTCCACCGGCATTCGGTCACCGGAGCCATCATAATCATGTCCTTCCTCCTCCATTGTTCGATCACCATAGCCTGCTTCTTCACCCTGTCCTTCCAGATCATCGGTGTCATTGAGATACGACATGACATCAGCTCTGGCTGCGATTATGTCCCCCAACACCTGTTCTGCTTCCTCGTCTCGGTCGTGCTCCATAGTTTCTGCAAATATTACAACATGGCAATTATTATACAAAACATGACAGATCATCGAGGTGGCCTCGACGACAACGCTCTTTTAACTTCATAAATTTGGGTGGCCTCGGCAGCGCTTCTAGGGTTTGGGCCGGACTACCTCTCTCTCATGATTGTCCGACGTCTGGACCGACAAGGGATTAACAAAATGGCGTCATTCTGGATGTGCAGAAAATGGTCCATATTTTTCCTGATCGCATCTACCCTTCTATATGTCACGTTGTCCAGTGTCAAAGAATTCAAGAAAACCATGACTTCATCATTAGCCGGAAATGACAGGCGCATAATGGTACGAAGCTCTTCAAAGTTATTTTGGAACGGAGTTCCTGATAGAATAATTCGCTTTTTGGTAAAGTTCAGCAAGAGCCAAAAGGAAAATTATTCTATCAGGAACTTCGTTCCAAAACAACTTTGAAGCGCTTTGTGGCATCATACGCTTGTTACCTCCAGTTAATGATGAAGCCATGGATTTCTTCAATACTTTGACAGACAACGTGACATATAGCAAAATATAGATGAGATCAGAAAAAATTTTGGATCAACTTGTGCACATCCATAATGGGGGCATTCTTGATAAATCTGGACCCTCGAACCCTGGACGACCCTCGACCCCTCGGCAACCCTCGACCCTCTACACTAGTTCACGACCCTTGACCGCTCGGCGATCCACGACTGTCTACCCTATTTCCCGACTGTCGACCCCCTCATTCACATTTGTCTAGTGTCAAAGGATTCAACAAAACCATGTCTACATCATTAGGTGAAAGTAACAGGCGCATGATGGTACGAAGTTCTGTAAAGTTATTCCGGAACGGAGTCCCAGATAGGATAATTCACTTTTTCATACAAACTTCAGCAAGAGCCTTCCGAATATCGCTATTTGGAAGGCCTTTGCTGAAATTCATACAAAAAGGCGAATTATCCTATCCGGGACTCCGTTCCAGAACAACTTTGCACAACTTCGTACCATCATGCCCCGGTTACTTCCGGCTAATGATGAAGCCATGGATTTCTTCAATACCTTGACACTAGGCAACCTCTCGACCCTCGGCGATCCTCGACCCTCGACCCTCGAACCCTCGGCGACCCCCGACCCCTCGGTGTTCCTCGACCCTCGAATCCTAGGCCCCTTGATGACCCACGAACCCTCGACTCTCAAACCCTCGGTGACCCTCGAACCTCTACCCTAGTTCCCGACCCTCGCCCCTTGAACCCTCGGTGCCTCCCCCCCTCATGTCGAAGTTATCGGGGAGGGGGTATATCGCCCCCCCCTCATGTAAGAAGAGGAAAAAATATCAAAGAAAAAAAGAGGAGAAGAAGAAAGGAATAGAGGAGAAGATCGAAGAAAAAAAAGAGGAGAAGAAGAAAGGAATAGAGGAGAAGAAGAAAACTATTTTTTCTTCTTCTCCTCTATTCCTTTCTTCTTCTCCTCTTTTTTTTCTTCTTTTTTTCTCTTCTTATTTATTTATCCTCTTCTTCCTCCCCTCTTCTTCTCCTTTCTTCTTCTCCTTCTTCCTCTTCTTATTTTCCTTTTTCCACTCCTTCTTTTTCTTCTTCTTCTTCCTCCTTCCTTCTTCCTCTTTTCTTCCTTTTCCTTATTTTACATTTTGCTCTACACTAACCTAAAATGCACTAACCTAAAATTGATATCTACTAATTAACAACCTAAATAAAAAAATTAATACATATATGAAAAAAACATCATATGCACAAAAACACATCATATGAAAAAAACATCATATCAACATCATCACATATGAAAAACAAACATCGGAAGGCCGCCGGACCGTGGGGCGGCGCGGTGACGGCGTCGGGGCAGGGGTGGCGCGGGGAAGCGACGGCGTCAGGGCGACGCGGGGCGGTGATGGCGTCGGGGCGGTGACGGCGTCGGGGCGGCGCGAGGAGGTGACTGCGATGGCGCGGAGTGGAGCACGGCGACGGCGTCGGGGCGGTGCGGGGCGCGGGCAGCGAGGGGCAGGGCGCGGCGACGGCGTCGACGGGTCGAGCTCGGGCAGCCTGGCGGCGTCGTCCGGGCAGGGCAACTGCAGAGATGAAAATAAAAAACGCGAAGTGTTTGCTTATATAGCAAAGCCATTGGTCCCAGTTCGTGGCACCAACCGGGACCAATGCCCCCCTTTAGTCCCGGTTGGTGCCACCAACCGGGACCAAAGGTCTCTTTTTAGCAACCGAAAGGGTGGGAAGCAGAGGCCTTTGGTCCCGGTTGGTGGCACCAACCGTGACTAAAGGGGTGCATTGGTCCGGGTTCGTGGCATTGGTCCCGGTTGGTGCCACGAACCGGGACCAATGCACCCCTTTAGTCATGGTTGGTGCCACCAACCGGGACCAAAGGCATTGTGCTGCCCACTTCAAAAGTTTAGTCCCACCTCGCTACCTGAGAGAGCTCGAGAGTGGTTTATAAGCGTTGTTGCTTCCACCCTCTCGAGCTCCTGTCAATTGCAAACTTTCGGGCCTAACCTGTCACTGTGTGCATGTGGGCCTACTGGGCCTGTTGCGGGCCTGAATCCTGGCCCATGATTGGGTTTCTAGTCGTATTCAGGCCGTGATGGCCCAGTAGTGTTGGAAATATGCCCTAGAGGCAATAATAAAAGGATTATTATTATATTTCCTTGTTCATGATAATTGTCTTTTATTCATGCTATAATTGTGTTATCCGGAAATCGTAATACATGTGTGAATACTTAGACACCAACATGTCCCTAGTAAGCCTCTAGTTGACTAGCTCGTTGATTAACAGATAGTCATGGTTTCCTGACTATGGACATTGGATGTCATTGATAACGAGATCACATCATTAGGAGAATGATGTGATGTACAAGACCCAATCCTAAACATAGCACAAGATCGTATAGTTCGTTTGCTAGAGTTTTCCAATGTCAAGTATCCTTTCCTTAGACCATGAGATCGTGTAACTCCCGGATACCGTAGGAGTGCTTTGGGTGTACCAAACGTCACAACGTAACTGGGTGACTATAAAGGTATACTACGGGTATCTCCGAAAGTGTCTGTTGGGTTGACACGGATCAAGACTGGGATTTGTCACTCCGTATGACGGAGAGGTATCACTGGGCCCACTCGGTAATGCATCATCATTATGAGCTCAAAGTGACCAAGTGTCTGGTCACGGGATCATGCATTACGGTACGAGTAAAGTGACTTGCCGGTAACGAGATTGAACGAGGTATTGGGATACCGACGATCGAATCTCGGGCAAGTAACATACCGATTGACAAAGGGAATTGTATACGGGGTTGCTTGAATCCTCGACATCGTGGTTCATCCGATGAGATCATCGAGGAGCATGTGGGAGCCAACATGGGTATCCAGATCCCGCTGTTGTTTATTGACCGGAGAGCAATCTCGGTCATGTCTACATGTCTCCCGAACCCGTAGGGTCTACACACTTAAGGTTCGGTGACGCTAGGGTTGTAGGGATATGTATATGCATTAACCCAAATGTTGTTCGGAGTCCCGGATGAGATCCCGGACGTCACGGGGAGTTCCGGAATGGTCCGGAGGTAAAGAATTATATATAGGAAGTGCTATTTCGGCTATCAGGACAAGTTTCGGGGTCACTGGTATTGTACCGGGACCACCGGAAGGGTCCTGGGGGTCCACCGGGTGGGGCCACCTATCCCGGAGGGCCCCATGGGCTGAAGTGGGAAGGGATCCAGCGAAAAGTGGGCTGGGGCGCCACTTCCCCTAGGGCCCATGCGCCTAGGGTGGGGAAACCCTAAAAGGGGGGCGCCCCCTTGCTTGGGGGGCAAGCCCCCCACCCCTTGGCCGCCGCCCCCCTAGGAGATTGCATATCCTAGGGCCAGCGCCCCCCAGGCCCCCTATATATAGTGGGGGGGAGGGAGGTCCTCGAATCTACGCCTTTGGTGCCTCCCTCTTCCTCTCCAACACCTCCTCCTCCATAGAGCTTGGCGAAGCCCTGCCGGAGTACTGCAGCTCCACCACCACCACGCCGTCGTGCTGCTGCTGGAGCCATCTTCCTCAACCTCTCCTTCCCCTTGCTGGATCAAGAAGGAGGAGACGTCATGCTGACCGTACGTGTGTTGAACGCGGAGGTGCCGTCCGTTCGGCGCTAGGATCTCCGGTGATTTGGATCACGTCGAGTACGACTTTCTCATCCCCGTTCTTTGAACGCTTCCGCGCGTGATCTACAAAGGTATGTAGATGCAATCCGATCACTCGATGCTATATGAACTCCTAGATGGATCTTGGTGAAACCATAGGAAAATTTTTGTTTTCTGCAACGTTCCCCAACAGCAACCCCACAACACCCCACAATATCATCATGACACAATGGTGAGAGACAAAACCCCCCAATCTCATCACGACACGATGGTCGGAGACAAAACCCAACATTATATCTTCTAGCCATGAAACCCTACCCTGATTCTCCTTTCTTCCTCTTTTTTGACTTAAACCTGCAAACATGTAGGGAAAGCAATTAATACAAGGCACAAAAATGGCATGATATGTAGCCTTAATGCTACAGAACATATGAAATACATGCCAGCAATATATATGATATAAACTACAATAATTTTTTAATAAAAATAGTAGCTAAAAAAGTAGCAAGCAAGCAATTCATTTGACTAACTATTTAAGTGTTCTGGACTCCAACAACCACTTTTCAGACAAGAAGTAAAGTGGTTCTTCCTTGAGGGATGTGTGATCTATGATGGTGCTGTTTTTTTGCTTAGTTGGCTTTGCTTAATCCTATGAGGAGCACTGGATTGAAGCAATGGCTCAGAACATGTCAACTGCCTGTGCAGGCATAAAGCATGTTGTTGGGATGGAGGTGGTCGAATCCACTTGTTGTCTGGCTAAGAGGTTGAAGTTGGTACTGATTAGTGCTGAAGTTGGCAGTCTTTAAATTCAGAAAAGAAAAGGCACCACATAATATTGATGGACAGGGGAAAGCTTTGCAATTGCACCCACAAGTGTCAAGCACCAACTTAATAGCCACTCCTAATAAATCCTTCCCATGACAGTACGACGCTCACTCTCAGTTCGACACATAATATTATTCTCCCGCATTAGCTAAAATGGCTAAAACCGAATGCGATAATCCTAGTGTTCTCTTGTGGTGTTGGTGAGATGCCCATATCATGCATTGGTGGGCAACGATGATTAGATTAAACTGTAACCAGGCACTGTAAGTGCATCTAGTGCCACCCCTAGTTGGTTTTGGAGTATTGACGACAAATCTAGTTGAGGGACTAATGTGTTTGTGAGAATTGCAGGATAACACAGGTAGAAGTCCCTCATTGATTCGGTTTTCCTACCAGAGATGACCCCTAAAAATGTATGAAGACATTGAAGTCAGAGGTTGTATATGAAGATATTCACATTGAAGACTATGACAAGAGAAGACACCACATGAAGCCTATGGAGCTCGAAGACTTAGATCTTTCGTAGTTCTTTTTCTTTTGTGTTGAGTCATAGGAACCACCGTACTGTTAAGTGGGGTCCAAGAGAACCAGTCAGAATGACTGAAGTGATGCCTAACCAAAAACCTATGTCTTCGAGTGAAGACTATGAGAGCGAATCTTGTCCAGAGTCGGACAAGTCAGCTTTGCTTGCAGCCCAAGTAAAGTTGCCGTGTGAGTTTGAAATCTGACCATTGGAACACGTGTCTGTTCCTTAGTGACCCAGGGTCATTTCGGACAAATCAGGTCAGGTTGCCAAGTGGCTATAAATAGCCCACCCCCTACAACCATAAACGGTTGGCTGCTCAGATTGAGAGTACAGATTTTGTCGTTTGAGAGCAACCCACCTTGAAGCCTTTTAGAGAGAATTCCTTGTGAGGATAAAGCCCTAACCACCCAGAGCCAAAGAGAATTAGGCATCAGTTAAGTCTTCTTGTCTGAGTGATCTGAAGACTTATTACACTTGAGGACTGTGCATCCTCCAACCGGTTAGGCGTCGCGTTCTGAGCATCCAAGAGACATTGTGGATTGCCGGTGAATGAAGTCTGTGAAGGTTTGGGAGTCTACCTTGAAGACTTACCAGAGTGATTGGGCGAGGTCTGTGTGAACTTAGCTCAAGGGGAATACAGTGAGGACTGGGTGTCCTGAGCTGCGTGTTCAGGACTGGGTGTCCGGGACTGTGTGTCCTCAGGTTTAAATACCTAGCCGTCCTAACCAGACGTACAGTTGTCACAGCAACTGGAACTGGTCCAACACATCATTGTCTTCAACGAGTCACTGGTTTCATCCTTCCCTTCTCTTACATACAGTTACTCTTTGTGAAGTCATTGTATGATTGCACTATCTTTTATCTTCACTAAGTGGCTGCTTGTTCTGTTTGGCTTCATAAAATCTTCCTATCTGATCCTTACTACATTGCAGCTATTTGTCATTGTGCTTTCACTCTATTGAATACTTGACTATGGCTTGCCTAGTGTAGTCTACCTTCCGCTGCATAGTAATAGGCTTATCTCTACTGTTTGTCTTCATAACTTCCACATTTTGAAGACTTTCATAAAAATCGCCTATTCACCCCCCTCTAGTCGATATAACGCACTTTCAATTGGTATCAGAGCAAGGTGCTCCCTTGTTCTGTGTGATTCGGTTTAACCACCTGGAGTTTTAGCTATGTCGACTGCAGGGATAATTAAAGTCTCCGCTGCGTGCCCCGTCTTCGATGGAACTGAATATCCCTACTGGAAGAATAAGATGCGCATGCATCTTGAAGCCATTGACGTCGACCTATGGTATGTCATCAAGAACGGTGTTCCCAAGGCTGGAGAAGGTGTCACTGCTGCTGATGTCAAGAAGTTCGTTGAACTGGACTCTACTGCTAAGAATATCATCTGTGGTCATCTGACCAAAGGACAGTATGGCCGTGTGAGTGCTTTGGAAACATCTAAGCTGGTCTGGGACTGGCTCTCCAAGGTCAATGAAGGCGTCTCAACCCAGAGAGATCAGAGAATCAGTGTCCTTCGCAACCTCTTCAACCGCTTCAAGCGAAATGACAATGAGAATGTCTAGCTCATATTTGACCGACTCACTGACATCACGAATGAGCTTCAAGCCCTCAGCGCTACTGAGATCACCAAGCATGAAGTCGTCAAGACACTACTGAGATCACTTGACAGTTCGTTTGACACCCTAGCCCTGATGATTCAAGAACGTCCTGATTTCAAGACACTCGATCCGTCTGACATACTTGAGAGGCTCAACACACATGAGTTTCAGCTTTCTGAGAAAAGAGATATCTACGGTCCAAACTATGGGCGAACTTGTGCCTTGAAGGCAAAAGCTGTCTCCTCATCTGAAGAAGAATCTGACAGCAGTTCTGATGATCCTGAAGACATTGGAAAGGAACTTGCTATGCTTGTGAAGAAGTTCAAAAAATTCACCAAGAAGAAAGGCTTCAGAAAGTCTTCACAATCAAGCTCAAGGAATGATGAAGCTTCTGCTCATGACTACAAGAAGAAAACATGTCACAAGTGCAAGAAAACTGGCCACTTCATCTCTGAGTGTCCACAGTGGGACAATGAGAACAGAAAGAAGAAGAAGAGCAAGGAATATGACTCTGACGGCAAGAAGAAGAAATACTCAAAGTCTTCTTCCAAGTCTTCCTCAAAGTCTTCATCACACAAGAAGAGCTCATCTGGCAAGGCACGTGCGTTTGTTGACAAGGAAATGGATTTAGAGGAGGAGTCCGCTTCTGAGGAGGCGGAGGTGGAGTCCGAGGAGGAGTCCGATTCTGGCGTTGCAAGTCTGGCTACAGCATACGTTGCCAAGTCCATCTTCAATACTGAAGATAATGACTTCACCACCAACACCGATGCAAATGAGAAGGACTACTCTGCTCCTACCTACTGCTTCATGGCACGCGGTGCCAAGGTAAACACACGCACTACTCACTATCAAACATCTAGTGACGATGACTCTGACTGTGGTTCAAAACCCAGCTACAAAACACTCGCTAAAATTGCAACTGAACAACAGAAAGCTATGGAACATATTCAGAAACTGTTAGACAGAAGCGATGATCTGTTGGGTGCTGAAATGACTCGATCTGAATCCTTAATTGAAGACATAAAAAAATCTTCACATTAATTATCAGGAACTTGAAAGTCGTCATGAAACTCTCTCAACAACTCATGAAAAGCTTTCCTATGATTATCTTCAAAGGAAGCAAGATCTTGAGAAATTGAGAGCGGCTCATGAAGATCTTCAAAAGGAAAATGAGTCACTTCGCGCCGAACAGATCAGTTCCTCTCAGGAAGGATTTGAACCACCATGTCTTAAATGCATTGAGCGTGATAATGCTACTTCTGTTGCTGAATGTTCTACTGCTGCTACTATTGCAATATCTTCAACTATTGATGTGGTAACTAACCCCTCTGCTGAGGATACCACTGCTATTGCTGATGAGAATGCTAGGTTGAAGACATTGCTTGAAACAGGGATGTACAAAAGTCTTAAAGGGCATCAGACACTATGTGATGTCCTCAAAAAGCAGATACTGAACCGAAACCCGAGGAAAGAGGGTGTTGGGTTCATAAGGAAAATGAATGCTGATGGCTCTTACTGGAAACCTGAGCAGTACCCCAAAACCATATGGGTTGCTGCAAAGGAACCCTCAGCTGATCCATCCAATCTATCTGGCTTCACTTGTGCTAACCCCATTATCATTGATGAATCTCTTGATGCAAACTATAAACTGTTTAAGAATCAGAATGGTGAAGTGTTTGCCAGGTACATTGGTACTAACTGCAGGAATGGACCACCTATGAAGAAGATCTGGGTTCCGAAAAAGTGTATGGAGAATCTTCCTGTGAATGTCATCATGACACCTCACTTGAAGAAGACAAACGTCAGACCAAAGGCTTCATACGGTCCAAAGGCTTCATATAGACAGAGGACTCACCTGAGTCGCACTAACGCAAATGTTTTGTAGGGAAACCATACTCAGCCATATGAACATGAGAGCGGTTCATCAAACCGTCATGTTCATAAGACCAAGAACTATTCTGCTTATTCTTATGAGTACTATTGTCCGCCTGCAAGACTGTTTGCTAGGGCTCCAAAGCCAAAGTTCTCATATGCTGCACTTAGACTTATTGCTTCTAAGCCACCCTTGAAGATGTGGGTGGCTAAGAAAGCTTAACTCTCTTTTGCAGGGAAAGGTCTCCAGCAGAAAACCAAAATCGTCTGACGCTATTGCTGGGGACCTTAAACATCTTGTAGGGCGCAAGATCGAATGCCCGAATGGCATTACTATGTAATTCGTTCCTGAATCGCATGCTACTCTCCTTATTAGTCCTAATCTGGATCTAAGCTTTCATAACCCACTGGTTCATCAAATGTTTTTGCTTCACAATTCTCTTCGTGAAGCCTATCCCCCTAACTGCACTGTAGGGTACGACACCAGCGTCTTCAGAATGGATTATTGATAGTGGGTGTAAAAATCACATGACTGGCAAAAGAAGTCTTCTTATGGACTCAACCTTACGTCCATCCGACAAGAGCCACATCACATTTGCTGACACTGGTAAAAGTAAGGTATTGGGTCTAGGTAGAGTTGCAATCTCAAGGGATCAACACATGGATAAAGTCATGCTTGTTGAATCCCTTGGCTTCAACTTAATGTCTGTCTCAATGCTTTGCGATTTAAACATGATCATAATATTTGGAAAATATCGTTGCCTTGTTCTAATGGAATCTGACAAGTCTCTAGTGTTTGAAGGGTATCGGAAAGATGATTTGTATGTGGTAGATTTCTCAGCAGGACCACAGCTTGCCATATGTCTTCTAGCAAAAGCTTCAGAATGCTGGTTCTGGCATCAGAGGCTTGGGCATGCTGGCATGAGGAACCTCCACACCCTGGCAAAGAAGAAGCATGTCATAGGCATCGAGGGCGTCAAGTTCAAGAAAGATCACTTATGCGGTGCCTGTGAGGCAAGAAAGATGACGAGGGCCAAACATCCCTCAAAGACAATCATGACCACTACTCGACCCTTCGAACTGCTTCACATGGATCTTTTCGGTCCCACTCATTACTCAACTTTTACTACTACTGCTTGTCTCTGTGGCTTTGTCATTGTTGATGATTATTCTAGATTTACTTGGGTGCACATAATCCTTTACAAGACTGAAGTGCAGGATGTCTTCAGACGCTTCGCCAATCGAGCTATGAACAATTATGGCGCCAAGGTAAAGCACATCAGAAGTGACAATGGCAATGAATTCAAGAACACAGGACTTGATACATATGTTGATACCTTGGGGATCACACATGAATTCTCGGCCCCGTACACGCCACAGCAGAATGGCGTCGTCGAACGCAAGAACAGAACACTCATTGAGATGGCCAGAACGATGCTAGATGAATACAATACTCCAAGAAAATTCTGGCCTGAAGCCATTGATACTTGTCACGACCGGTTTTCCAATAAAAATATTTATTGAGAAACCAATCTTTTGAGTCCAGTATGAGAAGATTTGTCCTTACCGGTAGACAAATTCTTGATACAATAAGCCAGTAGCATAAAATATATTACAGGGTCGAGTTACGGCAGCTCAACCAAAATATTACAAGCACGCCAATAATTATACATAATGGCGGACATGACACAGTGGTGTGGAGACATACTATTGACTCGAGGATAGGGTGGTGGTGGAAAAACACAGCGGGGAGTGAAATGCATGACTCTAAAATTGGCATCTCATCGAGCGTCGAGGTGAGGCTCGATGAATTTATTTGGTAGCGGAAGCGGATATAATATAGTGACCAAATCCAGGGTCGCACGAGACTGACTGGGATTCCTCTAGGCGTCGGACTCGCTATCGAACTCTTCATCCATGAGATTCGCCTTCGTCAGCATCTGGCCAAATCAACAAGCCAGTGAGTACTTTGAAAGTACTCGCAAGACAGTTCGGACGTAAGATATAACAAATGCATGCATGAATGCGTCACGATTAATTCACCAATGTACATTCAAAATAGCATAACGAAGTAAGTAAAAAGGGAAACGGCGGTAGTCCGCCTGAAATCCCAACAAAACATAAATGAAAACCGATCGGGTGTCTGAAGCGACGCCTCGAAAGGTGAACAAATAAATAGAAGGAACTTTAAAAGAAATGCCACAGTCGGACGTCTAAGCGACATCACGAAAGGGCTTTAAAAGAAATGCCACAGTCGGACGTCTGAGCGACATCACATAAAGGGCTTTAAAAGAAATGCCACAGTCGGACGTACGGCACCACATAAAGGGCTTTAAAAGAAATGCCACAGTCGGACGTCTGAGCGACATCACATAAAGGGCTTTAAAAGAAATGCCACAGTCGGACGTCTGAGCGACATCACATAAAGGGCTTTAAAAGAAATGCCACAGTCGGACGTCTAAGCGACATCACGAAAGGGCTTTAAAAGAAATGCCACAGTCGGACGTCTAAGCGACATCACAGAAAGGGCTTTTAAAAGAAATGGATAAATAACAATGCCACAGTCGGACGTCTGAGCGACATCACAGAAAGGGCTTTTATTCACAAGTAAATAATACTCATAATCAACATTCAATTCATGAAAATAAACGGGTTAGTCCATCCACAGGAATAATCATTTAACCGGAATTAGCACTCATACGATTCACCGGAGTCTCTGTCATCAAAACTGGCACTTGTCAGGATAAGATGATACTGAACTTGGACATAGAATAGATGATTCAAGGAATATATGACTCTGCAGAGTTTGTACAAAAATTTCCCACAGCCAACGGATTTCCGTAGTCACGAAGGACTAGTTCCGTTTACGGTATTTCGGAAGAAACACAGCTAACCAGTACACACCCATCCTACCTCTCGATGCTAGGAATCACCCTAGACATCGTCCAAGAAAAACTTTTGAGACGGGGAGATCACAATCTCGAATAGCATGGGATCAAATTTATATACGCGCGCTCTAAGGGGTGCCCCCCTCTCGGTCCCAACCGGAAACACCCATGCCCCCTGACCGGATGACTGGCTTTAATCCAGGGCCATGGAACCATCATCCCGGCTTCTCCTTTTGGTGTGCACCAGGAAAGCGGTTTGCAACTTACTAAGCCATATTCCTTGCGGAAAACATGTGGTAGTACAGGGAAGGAAATGGAAGGAACTGGACCGATATGGTTTGATACTGTAGTCATGTGGCCTGGCATAAGACTGGCATGCTACAACACTGCCATCTTACCCATCCTCATGCCAACACATGGCCATTCATATTCACACCCATCCACTTATGGATCATCGAACTCACTTACCTCGACAGTGCATGGAAATAACGTTCATCGGTATGCTCATCAACATGCCATGAGACTAACTAAATGCAAAACATGCCAAGACACTCATCATATCAAAAGTTCAAACATGCTTGCCTGGTTCGGAGTAGTCGGAGCCTAGCTCGGTGAAGTTTGCGGTCCCGTCACCTCCTTCGGTATCTACGGTATAAAGAAAATGTATGCGCTAACGTAAATACCACGAGGTGCACAAAAAGTATTTCCATATTTTTTCAAATAAATATGATAAAAAACTAGACAAAAATTGAAGAGAAAGAAAAAAGAATCAATCAAAAATATTTTCTGTTTAAAAGTTATAAAGGTTTTGTCCAGGGACTCATCTGTAATGAAACAGAAAGTTCCCAGGGGCTAGCATAAAAACAGAAAACATTCCAGTATGAATACGCCAGCCCAGAGGGAAAGCGCATTTGGCAAGAAGGCGTTTTCAGATAACGCTTCATTTAGAAAGGACAGAGAGGCTGACAGCGGGTCCCACTTGTCATGTTTAAATTTTCAAATGGGAGGACGAGGCTCGTCGGCGCCTGAGAGCTGCGGTGGTCGCCGGCGGCAATCCACGGTGAGGCAGGGGGATCGGAGGTTACCAATGTGCTCACCGTGTCCTTCCGCAATGGTGGGTGGTGGTGCTGATCGCCGGTGAGCACCATGTCGACGGCGGTCTCAACTCCGGCGGACGGTGGTTCGGGCGTGGATGGAGCCGTCGGAGAGGGCTGCAAAGATTAAATTGAGGGGGGTTAGGTACTGGTGCAAGAGAGGGTACGGACGAGGTTTGGGCGCCGGAGACGGCCTCACCGGAGCGAATCGTGGTGGAGGCCGAGGCGGATCGGGGCGGCCGGAGTTGGGGGAGGAGACCTCCTCGAGGTCCTCCGGGTGGCTTGGCAGAGCCTTGGTGAGGTGTGGTGATGATGCGTGCACGAGGGTGAGCTCGGGAGCCCTTTATATAGGCGGTCCGAGGCGGTGGCCGTGAACGGGGGTCTCCGGTGACGATTACGGCGGCGCAGGGCTTGGTCGGGGTAATTAGGACGTTGTGCGTCATCGTGGAGGTCCACGGTTCCGTTTTGGTGCTAATCGAGCTGGAGTTTGGTGCTTTGGGGGTGAGTTCGACAGAACGGGGCGGCGCGGGCCCGTCGGCGGCAGGGAGCGCGTCCCGTGCTTGCCGGCCACGGTGGCGGTGCCACGGGCGTGCGCTGGCACGCATGAGGCCACGCGGAGAGCAGAGGGGCGATGGGCGGCGCGGAACGGCGTTGAGCCGCCGTTCTTGTCCCCTGTCGGCTGTAACGGGGTCTCGGCCGCCGCAAGACCCGCCGGCGCGGGCGGCCAGGGGCGCCACCGACGCCGGGAAGACGCCAAGCACGCGTGCGGGGGTGCTGGCCTGGGAGAAGAGGCCGCGCGCAACGCGCCAAGCGCACTGTGGACGGTGACCGATGACTGACGAAGAAACGGCGCGGCGTCTCTAAACTTTTCTGAATTTACTGAAAATTGCAAAGGAACAGTGCAGCTCAGGTGTTCGACAGAATGTTTTGGCCTCTGGGGATTTTCCTTGAGCTGATTTTGGTGGAGTGGCTACTTGCTCCCCATGAGTAGGCTGCCTGAATTTTGGTGGAATTTTTGGAGGAAGTGTAGATATGAATTTCCACCAATTGGCAAATCTGGTCCAAACTTGCAGAGACTGAATTTTGAAAATTTTGAAAAGGGGAGGAGTGGATCAAGATGGTTCTGGGTTGTGGATGCTAAGGACAATCCAGAGGGAGTTGGTTTTAGGTCAAAACTCAAATGCAATAGGGTACTTGCTTTGAAAACCACTCAGGCTCCAAATAATTTGCAGAAATGGTTTTGAGGGAAAAATAATTAGAATAAAATCCAAAACTTGCTTGGATGAGTTGGGACAGAGAACTTAGGTTGATTACAAGGAGGAGGGAAGGTTTTGGAGGGGTCTTATCACATGGGCAAAAATACAAAGATCATGGGTGGTTTCTAGGATATGAAAAATCCAAATTTTAATAGAGTTTCCTTTTAAAAGAAAAAGATCAAACTCTCAAAATAATTTGAGAGGGAACCAACAGAGGAGAAGTTTCAAAATATCAAACACCAAAGTTTGAAGAAAAATAAAATCCTTGCCAAAGAAAAGGAAGTTTTTAAGAGGAAGGTTTTCTGGAAAAGAAATTTTAAAAGCCTTCAAAAAAAATTCAACAAAGTTTTTGATGAAAACCAATTAAATTTTGGGAGTGTCACAGCACCTACCCCCTTAGGAAAAATCTCGTCCCCGAGATTTCAGCTGATCCTTAAATAAGTGTGGATGCTCTGTTCGAAGAAAATCCTCCCTTTCCCAAGTTGCTTCACTTTCGGTGTGATTACTCCACTGAACTCTGAAAAATTTGATGGTTTTCTGTCGGGTCCTCCTTTCAGACTCCTCTAATATTTTTACTGGGCGTTCTCGATAAGTGAGGTCTGGTTGCACGTCAATGTTCTCATGGGATACTTGCTTCTCTGGTTTGCTTACGCACTTCCTCAATTGAGAGACGTGGAATAGGTCGTGAATGTCGGACAAGTCTTTGGGTAAGTCTAGCTGGTAGGTTACAGTGCCTCTTCGTGCCACTATGCAGAATGGTCCAATGAATCTTGGTGCTAGCTTCCCTTTAATCTTAAACCGTTGCAGTCCCCTCATAGGTGATACTCGTAGGTACACAAATTCACCGGGTTCAAAATTGACCCCACGATGTTTTTGATCGTAATAACTCTTCTGTCGGCTTTGAGCGGTCTTGAGTCGGTCCCTGATTAGCTTGACTTTTTCCTCAGCTTCTTGGAGCATGTCTGGGCCGAAGATACGGCTGTCTCCGGTCTCTGACCAATTTAGCGGGGTACGGCACCTCCGTCCGTATAGGGCTTCAAAAGGTGCCATTTGCAGGCTGGCCTGGTAGTTGTTGTTATATGCGAACTCGGCATATGGCAGACTTTCCTCCCAACTGGTTCCATAGGTGAGGACACATGCTCTCAGCATGTCTTCTAAAATTTGGTTAACGCATTCGGTCTATCCATCAGTCTGGGGATGGTAGGCTGTACTGAAGGCCAATTGAGTTCCCAGAACCTGCTGTAAATGATCCCAGAATTTCGAGACAAATTGAGTGCCTCGGTCGGATATTATAGTCTTCGGGACTCCATGTAGACAAACTATACGGGAGAGATAAATCCTGGCAAGCTTCTGAGTGTTGTAGGTTGCCTTTACTGGAATAAAATGTGCCACCTTGGTTAATCTATCGGTGATGACCCATATGGCATCATTCCCGTGTCGTGACCGAGGTAGTCCGACAATAAAATCCATTCCTATTTCATCCCATTTCCACTCAGGTATTTTGTTTGGTTGTAGTAGTCCGGCTGGTCTCTGATGTTCAGCTTTTATGCGTTGACAAGAATCGCAACATGCAACGAATGTGGCTATGTCCCTCTTCATACCGTGCCACCAATATCTTTCCTGAATATCCTTATACATTTTGGTTCCTCCAGGGTGGATTGAATATGGAGTGGTGTGTGCTTCAGCTAGGATTTGCTGTTTGAGGTCTTCTATGTTTGGCACACAGAGTCTGTCTTCGTACCGTAATATTCCATCCTCGCCTATGATGAACTCCGAGGCCTTGCCCATACTCACCTTTCTCTTAATTCCTTCAATACTGGGGTGACCGGGCTGAGCTTCTTTAATTCTCTCCACAAGGTCGGGCTTTATTTCCAAGTTTGATATGGTGCCTTCCGTGATCATTGACAAGTTGAGTTTGGCAAATTCTTGTTGGAATTCAGGCCTTAAGCTTTGCAGACTATTTTCGTCGGAGCTGGGGTTCCGACTAAGAGCAATGGCCACTACATTTGCCTTTCCTGGATGATAGTGGATACCAACATCATAATCCTTTACCAATTCCAACCAGCGTCGTTGCCGTAAGTTTAGTTCTGGCTGAGTGAAAATATATTTAAGACTCTTATGGTCTGTGTAAATTTCACATCGATTCCCAAGCAAGAAATGCCTCCATTCCTTAAGTGCATGAATAACTGCTGCCATTTCTAAGTCATGAGTGGGATAATTTTCCTCATGCTTGCGGAGTTGTTGTGAAGCGTATGCAACAACCTTGCCTTCTTGCATCAACACGCATCCGAGACACTTTCTGGACGCATCACAATATACTTCAAAATTCTTGTGTATGTCGGGTACAATTAATACCTGTGCTCTTGTTAATTACCGTTTTAACTCCTGGAAACTCTTCTCGCAGGCTTCTGTCCATTCAAATTTCTTGTCTTTCTTGAGTAACTGCGTCATTGGCTTGGCTAGGGTGGAGAATCCTTCAATAAATCTGCGATAATATCCTGCCATTCCCAAGAAACTTCGTACGTCAGTTACGTTGGCTGGTGCCTTCCAGTCAAGTATGGCTCTGACTTTCTCCGGGTCCACTGCGATACCGTCTTGGGTCAGCACGTGGCCTAGAAAGCCTACTTGTCTGAGCCAAAATTCGCACTTGCTGAACTTGGCATACAATTGGTGTTTTCTGAGTTCTCCTAGCACAATCCTGAGATGTTCCGCGTGCTCTTCTGGTGTCTTGGAGTATACTAGAATATCATCGATGAATACCACAACGAACTTGTCCATATACTTCATAAATACTTTGTTCATGAGGTGAACAAAATATGCAGGGGCATTAGTTAGCCCAAAAGGCATAACTGTGAACTCATATAGTCCATATCTGGAGGTGAAGGCTGTTTTGGGGATATCTTCTGTTCGTACCTTCAATTGATGATATCCTGACCTTAAGTCAATCTTTGAGAATACCTTGGCCTGAGCGAGCTGATCAAATAAATCATTTATTCGTGGCATCGGGTATTTGTTCTTGACTGTGACCATGTTAAGTGCTCGGTAGTCTATGCACAATCTCAGTGTACCATCTTTCTTTTTGGCAAATAAAATTGGTGATCCCCAAGGTGAGGAGCTGGCTCGAATGTATCCTTTGTCTAGCAATTCTTTTATTTGTTTCTTCAACTCATTAATTCAGATGGTGCCATTCGGTACGGTTTCTTGTATATGGGGGTGGTTCCTGGTGCGAGCTCAATGCTGAATTCTATCTCTCGGTCTGGTGGCATGCTGGGTAGCTCTTCAGGAAATACATCTGGAAATTCACATACCACTGGAACCTTGCTTAACTCAGAAATGTCCACCTTATTCAACCTTGGTTGCCGGGGTATTTTTCCTTCCTTGGCTGATACTCTTATTGTCTTCCCTTGGTGGTGTGTGAGAATTACGGTCCTGTTGAAACAGTCGATAAAACCTTTGTTGGTGGTTAACCAGTCCATCCCTAGGATGACATCCAGTCCTTTATTGTCCAACACAATAAGATTTGCGTAAAATTTCAATCCTTCGAACTCAATAACCACATTCTGACAGTAACTCTGAGTAACTTGCTGAATCCCAGGGGACTTGATGATCATGGATTTTTCCAAGGGAAACATCGAAAAATTATTTTGCAAAGCAAAACTTTTCGAAATGAATGAGTGAGAAGCTCCAGAATCAAACAAAACCATTGCAGGTATTGTGTTGACAGGAAACGTACCGAGTACGATATCAGGAGTGTTTTGTGCTTCCTCTTTGGTCACGTGGTTTAGATGACCCTTCCTGTGGTTGTTGTTGGGGTTGAAATTGTTGCGCTTGGGCGCTGAATTATTTCCACCATTGTTTGACTTCGGGGTCGAGTTCCTTGGCTTGGGGCATTGTTTGGCGTAGTGCCCTTCTTCTCCACAAGCGTAGCAAGTAATGCCTGGGCGATATGTGAACTCTTTGTCCCTTGCATGGAAATTCTTGGTTGAGCGTGAGATGTTTGTCGTAGGCTTGTGTGTCCCACCTTTCTAAAAATCTGTCCTGCTTCGGTGGTTGCGCGCAAGAGTAGTCTAGTCTCTTTTTTGCTTGCGTAAATCCTCCAAGCTACGTCTCTCATTTTCCAGAGTGATAGCTTTGTCCACTAGTGTCTTAAAATCTGGAAAAGTGTGAACGACCAGTTGGCATTTAAGCGCGGGCGTCAGACCGTCAAGGAATTTCTCCATCTTCTTGCTTTCAGTCATACGTTCTTCATTGGCGTAGCGGGACAATAGATTAAATTGACTGTGGTATTCTGACACTGTCATGTTCCTTTGTTTGAGGTCATCGAACTCTCTCTTCTTGATTTTCATAATACTCTTAGGAATGTGTGCACCACGGAAACCTTCCTTGAAATCATCCCAGGTGATATCATTTTCGTTGGGGTGCATGTGCAGAAAATTCTCCCACCATGATGCAGCTGCTCCTGTGAGATAGTGCGGAGCATATAATACTTTCTCGAGATCTGAACATTTTGCAATAATTAATTTTCTCTCCATATCTCGAAGCCAATCCTCGGCTTCAAGAGGTTTGTCTGTATGAGAAAATGTTTGGGGACGTGTCTTCTGCAGCTCAGATAACTTGGAGTGCTGCTGATACTGTCCATGGTGATTTCCTATGTTGATGACTTGGTTCATCATTTCCCGATGTTGTTGCTGACTTTGCTCATAGAGGCGGCACATTTGTGAAAGTGCCGATTCTTTTCCCTGTTGGCTTGACTGTCCTTGCGTGAAATTGTTGCTGGGTTGTGTATCATAATTTTCCTCTGGTGTGGTTGGCATGGAGCGAGTCCAAGGACGAGACATTTTTCACTCTGGGATATATTTTGTAAAATCCATAAGAAAAGCGAAAAGAGTCGCAAAAACGATTCCATAAATGCATAAGGCTGGCAAATAAAAATTAAATAACCAAGCTTACTCAAGAAAAATAAATTGATTTGCGCACGGAGGAGGACTGCTCATTACATATCTTACACGCGAGCGGTAATTATACAATACGTCACTCAGGATATGCGTACATAATCCTGACATGTTATTTAGGCTAGTGCACTTCTCCAGATCCTACATGATGCGCAAACAGGCTACTTCTCACAACCTATGTACATATAAACATATCATACAAAGCAGTACATCGCATGGCGGCTAAGCGTACTCAGGCGGAGATGTTGACGACCTCCTTTGCCCTACCAAGGGTGAGGCGTAGCGAGGCTGGAGACTCGACCTCCTCCTCACTAATAGGCTCCATACGTGTAGTGTTGCGCTGAGTGGATGGAGCGGGTGCCAGGGGCGGAGCAACACGAATAGGAGTGGGCGCGCAGGGTGGTGCAGTGCGCGCTGGAGTGGGCGCAATAACTTGGTTGAACTCTTCGGCGGTAGGCAGGCGATGAGTAGGTGCATAAGATGCTGAGGACGAGACCCAAGTCAGTGGCGGTGCGGTGGGTAGGAGCTCCCTCCTGTTGGCAGCACAGCCATGAACTGAGTCCATGCGGGCAGCCATGAAGTCGTCCACCATGTTGTCGAAGGCTGCCTCCAGGGCCCGGAGATACTCAATAAGCATCTCAAAAGCCTCGTCTCGTTCTCCTCTGGGGCAGGAGAATGCGTAGTGACAGGTGTAAGGCACATGGCATGGAAGATAACGGTAACGACGAGTCTTCATCACGGGGAGGACATCCCTGAGACGAGCTATCGCCTCGCGGGCTGCCATCTGCATAGCATGCTTCTCCGTAGGCATGGCTCTTCCCAAGAACCGGAAGCGGCGTAACTCACCACGCCCTCCCTTGAGCTGCACCGCGACCTGGTGCATGGTCAGACTGTCGTTGACTCGGTGCTGGCAGAGTGTGAAGACTGGGCGCACAGATGGCCCCATCGCGACCTGAACGATGAAGGAAAGAAGCTTGACGAACCCATCGGGCACGTTGGCGAAGGTCTGAGACTCGCAGCTGTTGTCGGCCATCTACAAAAGTAGGCAAAAATTCTGCATGGTCAGATCATAAATTTATGCTGACTGACAGAAAATGACTACAATTGCAGAAATATATATTAGCTCTATTATGCTAATAACCGATTAGCGATCGCACCTAGTGGCTTCCTACAGTCAGCCTGGCTCTGATACCAAGCCTGTCACGACCGGTTTTCCAATAAAAATATTTATTGAGAAACCAATCTTTTGAGTCCAGTATGAGAAGATTTGTCCTTACCGGTAGACAAATTCTTGATACAATAAGCCAGTAGCATAAAATATATTACAGGGTCGAGTTACGGCAGCTCAACCAAAATATTACAAGCACGCCAATAATTATACATAATGGCGGACATGACACAGTGGTGTGGAGACATACTACCGACTCGAGGATAGGGTGGTGGTGGAAAAACACAGCGGGGAGTGAAATGCATGACTCTAAAACTGGCATCTCATCGAGCGTCGAGGTGAGGCTCGATGAATTTATTTGGTAGCGGAAGCGGATATAATATAGTGACCAAATCCAGGGTCGCACGAGACTGACTGGGATTCCTCTAGGCGTCGGACTCGCTATCGAACTCTTCATCCATGAGATTGCCTTCGTCAGCATCTGGCCAAATCAACAAGCCAGTGAGTACTTTGAAAGTACTCGCAAGACAGTTCGGACGTAAGATATAACAAATGCATGCATGAATGCGTCACGATTAATTCACAAATGTACATTCAAAAATTAGCATAACGAAGTAAGGAAAAGGGAAATGGCGGTAGTCCGCCTGCAATCCCAAAACATAAATGAAAACCGATTCGGGTGTCTGAAGCGACGCCTCGAAAAGTGAACAAATAAATAGAAGGAACTTTAAAAGAAATGCCACAGTCGGACGTCTAAGCGACATCACGGAAAGGGCTTTAAAAAAAATGCCACAGTCGGACGTCTGAGCGACATCACATAAAGGGCTTTAAAAGAAATGCCACAGTCGGACGTCCAAGCGGCATCACATAAAGGGCTTTAAAAGAAATGCCACAGTCGGACGTCTAAGCGACATCACATAAAGGGCTTTAAAAGAAATGCCACAGTCGGACGTCTGAGCGACATCACATAAAGGGCTTTAAAAGAAATGCCACAGTCGGACGTCTAAGCGACATCACATAAAGGGCTTTAAAAGAAATGCCACAGTCGGACGTCTGAGCGACATCACATAAAGGGCTTTAAAAGAAATGCCACAGTCGGACGTCTAAGCGACATCACAGAAAGGGCTAAAAAAATGCCACAGTCGGACGTCTGAGCGACATCACAGAAAGGGCTTTTATTCACAAGTAAATAATACTCATAATCAACATTCAATTCATGAAATTAAACGGGTTAGTCCATCCACAGGAATAATCATTTAGCCGAAATAGGCACTCATACGATTCACCGGAGTCTCTGTCATTAGAAATGGCACTTGTCAGGATAAGATGATACTGAACTTGGACATAGAATAGATGATTCAAGGAAATATATGACTCTGCAGAGTTTGTACAAAAATTTCCCACAGCCAACGGATTTCCGTAGTCACGAAGGACTAGTTCCGTTTACGGTATTTCGGAAGAAACACAGCTAACCAGTACACACCCATCCTACCTCTTGATGCTAGGAATCACCCTAGCCATCGTCCAAGAAAAACTTTTAAGACGGGGAGATCACAATCTCGAATAGCATGGGATCAAATTTATATACGCGCGCTCTAAGGG
This sequence comes from Triticum urartu, assembly GCF_003073215.2. NCBI lineage: Eukaryota > Viridiplantae > Streptophyta > Magnoliopsida > Poales > Poaceae > Triticum > Triticum urartu. The sequence goes on from NC_053024.1 coordinate 37,912,149, forward strand.
GTGCCCCCTCTCGGTCCCAACCGGAAACACCCATGCCCCCTGACCGGATGACTGGCTTTAATCCAGGGCCATGGAACCATCATCCCGGCCTCTCCTTTTGGTGTGTACCAGAAAAGCGGTTTGCAACTTACTAAGCCATATTCCTTGCGGAAAACATGTGGTAGTACAGGGAAGGAAATGGGAGGAACTGGACTTGATACGGTTTGACACTGCAGTCACATAGTCTGGCATAAGACTGGCATGCTACAACACTGCCATCTTACCCATCCTCATGCCAACACATGGCCATTCATATTCACATCCATCCACTTATGGATCATCGAACTCACTTACCTCGACAATGCATGGAAATAACGCTTATCGGTATGCTCAACAACATGCCATGAGACTAACTAAATGCAAAACATGCCAAGACACTCATCATATCAAAAGTTCAAACATGCTTGCCTGGTTCGGAGTAGTCGGAGCCTAGCTCGGTGAAGTTTGCGGTCCCGTCACCTCCTTCGGTGTCTACGGTATAAAGAAAATATATGTGCTATCGTAAATACCGTGAGGTGCACAAAAAGTATTCCAATTTTTTTTCAAATAAATATGATAAAAAACTAGACAAAAATCTGAAGAGAACAGAAAAAGAATCAATCAAAAATATTGTTCTGTTTAAAAGTTATAAAGGTTTTTGTCCAGGGACTCATCTGTAATGAAACAGAAAGTTCCCAGGGGCTATATCATAAAAACAGAAAACATTCCAGTATTGAATACGCCAGCCCAGAGGGAAAGCGCATTTGGCAGAAGGCGTTTTCAGATAACGCTTCGTTTAGAAAGGACAGAGAGGCTGACAGCGGGTCCCACTTGTCATGTTTAAATTTTCAAATGGGAGGGACGAGGCTCGTCGGCGCCCGAGAGCTACGGTGGTCGCCGGCGGCGGTCCACGGCGAGGCAGGGGGATCGGAGGTTACCAATGTGCTCACCGTGTCCTTCCGCAACGGTGGGTGGTGGTGCTGATCGCCGGTGAGCACCACGTCGACGGCGGTCTCAACTCCGGCGGATGGTGGTTCGGGCGTGGATGGAGCTCGTCGGAGAGGGCTGCAAAGATTAAATTGAGGTGGGGGTTAGAGTACTGGGTGCAAGAGAGGGCTACGGACGAGGTTTGGGCGCCGGAGGTGGCCTCACCGGAGCGAATCGTGGTGGAGGCCGAGGCGGATCGGGGCGGCCGGAGTTGGGGGAGGAGACCTCCTCGAGGTCCTCCGGGTGGCTTGGCAGAGCCTTGGTGAGGTGTGGTGATGATGCGTGCACGAGGGTGAGCTCGGGAGCCCTTTATATAGGCGGTCCGAGGCGGTGGCCGTGAACGGGGGTCTCTGGTGACGATTACGGCGGCGCAGGGCTTGGTCGGGGTAATTAGGATGTTGAGCGTCATCGTGGAGGTCCACGGTTCCGTTTTGGTGCTAATCGAGCTGGAGTTTGGTGCTTTGGGGGTGAGTTCGACAGAACGGGCGGCACGGGCCTGTCGGCGGCAGGGAGCGCGTCCCGTGCTTGCCGGCCACGGTGGCGGTGCCACGGGCGTGCGCTGGCACGCATGAGGCCACGCGGAGAGCAGAGGGGCGATGGGCGGCGCGGAACGGCGTTGAGCCGCCGTTCTTGTCCCCTGTCGGCTGTAACGGGGTCTCGGCCGCCGCAAGACACGCCGGCGTGGGCGGCCAGGGGCGCCACCGACGCCGGGAAGACGCCAAGCACGCGTGCGGGGGTGCTGGCCAGGGAGAAGAGGCCGCGCGCAACGCGCCAAGCGCACTGTCGACGCGTGAGTGAAGCTGACGGACGAAAAACAACACTGAAATCTGAATTTACTGAATTTGCAAAGGAACAGTGCAGCTCAGGTGTTCGACAGAATGTTTTTGGCCTCTGGGGATTTTTCCTTGAGCTGATTTTTGGTGGAGTGGCTACTCATTGCTCCAGTAGGCTGCCTGAATTTTGGTGGAATTCGTGGAGAAGTGTAGATATGAATTTCACCAAATTTGGCAAATCTGGTCCAAACTTGCAGAGACTGAATTTTGAAAATTTTGAAAAGGGGAGGAGTGGATCAAGATGGTTCTGGGTTGTGGATGCTAAGGACAATCTAGAGGGGTTGGTTTTAGGTCAAAACTCAAATGCAATAGGGTACTTGCTTTGAAAACCACTCAGGCTCCAAATAATTTGCAGAAATGGTTTTGAGGGAAAAATAATTAGAATAAAATCCAAAACTTGCTTGGATGAGTTGGGACAGAGAACTTAGGTTGATTACAAGGAGGAGGGAAGGTTTTGGAGGGGTCTTATCACATGGGCAAAAATACAAAGATCATGGGTGGTTTCTAGGATATGAAAAATCCAAATTTTAATAGAGTTTCCTTTTAAAAGAAAAAGATCAAACTCTCAAAATAATTTGAGAGGGAACCAACAGAGGAGAAGTTTCAAAATATCAAACACCAAAGTTTGAAGAAAAATAAAATCCTTGCCAAAGAAAAGGAAGTTTTTAAGAGGAAGGTTTTCTGGAAAAGAAATTTTAAAAGCCTTCAAAAAAAATTCAACAAAGTTTTTGATGAAAACCAATTAAATTTTGGGAGTGTCACAATACTGCATGCCATACAATCAATCGTGTTTATCTTCACAAGCTTCTGAACAAGATATCTTATGAGCTCCTTACTGGCAAGAAGCCAAATGTCAGTTACTTCAGAGTATTTGGAGCCAAGTGCTGGATCAAGGACCCACATCACACCTCAAAATTTGCACCAAAAGCACATGAGGGTTTTATGCTTGGATATGGAAAGGATTCGCACTCCTACAGAGTCTTCAATCTCTTTCATTACAAAGTGGTTGAAATAGTGGATGTGCGGTTCGATGAGACCAACGGTTCACAAAGAGAGCAACTGCCAAATGTGCTAGATGAAGTTCCATACAGTGAATCAATCAAGCTAATGGGAACTGGAGAAATTATACCTTCTGAAGCTCATCCTGAAGAAGAACTTATCATCTCAGCACCTGATCAACATGAAGACAATGCTCATCCTGAAGACATTCCCTCTAACAACGACAATGATCAGCAAGAGCAAAATCTTCGCCCTGTACATCCTCGTGTTGCCAATGAAGTGCAGATTGAAAGAATAATTGATAGCATCAATGCACCCGGTCCACTCACTCGTTCAAGGGCAACTCAGCTAGCAAACTTCTGTGGGCACTTCGCATTCGTCTCAGTAACAGAACCCAAGAAAGTTGAAGAAGCCTTCATGGAACCTGAATGGATTCAAGCTATGCAAGAAGAGCTTCAACAGTTTGAGCTGAATAATGTATGGGAACTGGTTAAGCGTCCTGATCCACGGAAGCACAATATAATAGGCACCAAATGGATATACCGCAACAAGCAAGATGAGCATGGTCAAGTTGTCAGAAACAAAGCTCGTCTCGTTGCTCAAGGATATACTCAAGTGGAAGGCATTGACTTCGATGAAACATTTGCTCCTGTGGCTAGACTTGAAGCCATACGCATACTGCTGGCCTAGGCAAATCATCATAACATACTTCTGTATCAAATGGATGTGAAGAGTGCTTTTCTCAATGGCAAGATTGAAGAAGAAGTGTATGTTGCACAACCGCCTGGCTTTGAAGATCCAAAACATCCTGACATGGTATACAAGGTCAACAAGGCACTGTATGGCCTCAAACAAGCCCCTCGGGCCTGGTATGACACACTCAAATACTTCTTGAAGAGCAAAGGCTCCATACCTGGTTCCCTAGACCCCACTCTCTTCACGAAGACATATGATGGTGAACTGCTTGTGTGCCAAATATATGTGGATGACATTATCTTCGGCTGCACCAATCAGAAGTACAGTGAAGAGTTTGGATATATGATGCAAGAGCAATATCAGATGTCCATGATGGGAGAGCTGAAGTTCTTCCTCGGTCTTCAAATACGACAACAACGCAACGGCCTCTTCATATCTCAAGAAAAGTATCTCAAAGATTGCTTGAAGAAGTTTGGTATTCAAGACTGCAAAGGCTTCACAACACCAATGCCAGCCAAACATCATCTGGGTCCCGACGACAATTGTAAAGAGTTCGACCAAAAGGTATACCCCTCCACGATTGGTTCTTTACTTTATCTATGTGCATCTAGGCCAGATATTATGCTTAGTGTGTACATGTGTGCTCGATTTCAAGCAGCACCAAAGGAGTCGCATCACTTTGCTGTGAAGCGAATTCTTCGATATTTGGCTCACACCCCAACTCTAGGATTATGGTATCCAAAGGGCTCCGAGTTTGATCTGGTTGGATTCTCGGATGCTGATTATGCTGGTGACAAATTTGATCGCAAGTCTACATCAGGGACATGTCACTTTCTGGGACGATCACTTGTATGTTGGTCTTCAAAGAAGCAGAACTGTGTATCTCTCTCCACTGCTGAATCTGAATACATTGCTGCTGGATCTTGCTGTGCTCAGCTTCTGTGGATGAAGCAAACAGTCAAGGACTATGGCATTCATCTGAAGCAAGTGCCACTTTACTACGACAATGAAAGCGCCATCAAGATTGCCAACAACCCAGTTCAAAACTCGAAGACAAAGCACATTGAAATTCGTCATCACTTTCTCAGAGATCATGTTGTGAAGGAAGATATTGATATCATACACGTCAACACTGAAGAGCAATTGGCAGATATCTTCACCAAGCCCTTGGATGAGAAGAGATTTTGCAAGTTACGGTGTGAGCTAAATATCCTGGAATCCTCAAATGTCCAGTGATCAGGCACACATCCTAACCCTTATGCATATTGATGACTTAGATGTGCAACACACGAAGTAAAGTATATCTTCAATTAATGAAGACATACATTCTAAGTGTGAATACATTAATGTGGAATTGGACTTCGGAGCGCCACGATAATTGTGCACCGTATCTGGGTCTAATACTTCCTATACGGTGGGTAACGCCACCACCAAACGTTCTATTTTGAAGTGTTTCACTCATGGCGTTACCTTGCAATGTCTTCACATTTGGTTTGGCTTCGATCTCAACATATCTTCATGATTATCTTCACTATGTTGATTATATATATATATATATATTAGTGTTCTGTCCTCTATAGCATTCACTTATAGCTATGTCTTCTTGTTGAATCTTTTGAACTAAGTGAATGTGATCGGACCCTAACCTCTCTATGCTTTCTATCTCAAATTCTATCTCTCCAAATCATATGCATTCTATTGAAACTGTCGAATGTCTTCTCTGCGTCCTTGTCAGCAGAAGATACAAAGACAATCATTAAGTCCGTTTTCAATGCTCATTCCTCCACATCAAACCCGGAGAAGTAGGAACGACCACACGATAATCCAGGCGTGCGTGGGACGTGGAACAAACCCCAAAATTCCGCATGATGGCCACGTGTTCCTCAGATGCGAATCGCCAGGGGCACCTGTGTAATAACGCAGTGCCACCCCTGTACCTATAAATAGACACTTCACAGCAGTCATTATCTCTTCTTCCACTCTCGCACGAACCCTAGCGCCACCGCTAGCCCTCGACGACGCCGGCGACGAAGCGCTTCCCTGCCGCAACCTCTCCGATGCCGTCTTCACGCTGACCGCGGACATCGTCCTCTCCGCCGTCACTGTAGGTGTCCTCCGTCGCCAAGTTAGGGCACGGAAGATCGAACTGCTCGGCCTCATCTTCCACGCCGTCTAGCAGTTCTTAGTGTGGTAAATAAAACTTCCTTTTTACAGCACCGTTGATCCTATGGATTTGTCACTTTATACCACAAGCAATTTCTATTCACACAAGATAGAGCTCTCTCATACTGCATCTCATAACTTGCCTAGTATATTCACTTATGCTTCACAAAGTAGTTAGATTCCTCACTTGTACTGATCTGTGGATTCGTACAAATCTGGAACCAACTCCTTATCTATGAGTGAATGTCTTCGCACGATGAGGTCAATGTCTTCTAAACTGATTTATCTTCAAAATCTTCTGAGAATGCATATGACCTCTTCCCCTTCCCTCGCACCTTAATGCTGTCACAGGTACATGTCCGTGGGAGAATCCTTTGGTTCTCATAGTCTGCATTCATTTGCAGAATTCTTACAGCATCACATAAATTCTCCTGAAGCCAGTTCCTGTTGGTCCAGCAAGCAAAAACCTTTGAAGCCTTTGAACGTGTTGAAGCCTTTCAAGTTAAAGTTTATGGCTTCAGAGAAATCAGCAAGGAAGGGTGGCCGAAAGCATCATGGAGAAACATCCAGAGATCTGCCAGCTGACCTCTTAGAACTGTACAAGACAGATCCTGAAGAGGATTACAATCAGCGCAAGACCCGAATCCAATGGATTCGAAGATATTGGGCAGAACAATGATATTGGGCAGATAGCACACGAGATGCAGAACCCAATGTCATCAGTCCCTTCTACAACCTTGAAGGCCTCATCACCCGCATCTTAGTTCAAGGAACTGCAGTGAATGAGCCTGCAGCTGACGCTGAATCAGATGAAGCGCCTGCAGTGCCGAAGCCAAAGCAGTTGAAGAAGCCTAAAGCTTCAAAGCCTGCCCCTTCACCAAAAATCTCAAGGGCGAAGCCACGGGCAACTGCACCTCCTGAAGATAGGGTGTAGTCCGAAGACTTATCACGCATCTCCAAGCCCCAGAAGGTCAAAATGCCTCTGCCTCACACCGGCCAAGAGCTAACTGCTGCTGCCATTCTGCGCAATGACGACATCGATCTGTCAAGTGATGAAGATCTTGCAGATGACGCTCTTGAGCAACTCATCAAGAGAAAAGAAGAAGCAGAAATCTTCAATGATCTGCCTCTCTTTGATGTAACCATCATCCACAACTTCATTGACGAGTGGTTTGACACGCCAAACATCAGCTTTGATGATCTGCAGCTACCCATTGGCCTCAGTGTCGCCTTCCAAGGCGCCATTGCTTCAGAGCTAGCTGTCGCCCATCGCATTGTTGAACTGAAGCAAAAGATTGACTATGAAAAGGCTTAGTTCAAGAAGCATATGGCCAAGCTCAGTGTGCAAGAAGTGAAGAACTTCAAGATCATGATGCACGAGCTCAAGGAAGCCTTTCTGAAGAAACATGCAGAAGCTCAGGGTTCGCGTGAGCGCATGAAGGTTCTGGCTGACAGATGTGTGCAAGCCTACAATGAGGCTGAGAAGCACAAGGCCCTTGGGCATCCTGGCATCGACCCCAGGATGGCCGCAAAGAAGAAGAAGAAGCCTACTACGGCTGAACCCGACGCACCAAGGCAGGAAGCAGTTCCGATTGTCTTCCCAACAAGAATGAATGGCTCGAAGCCAAAAAGCCGGTCAACCTCTTCAGAGCTCAAGAACACGAGGACTGCTGAGGCTGAAGCTAGGAAGAGGCAACATTCTGAAGCCTCTCCTACTGCCCCGTCCAAGAAGAAGAGGAAGACCAAGAAAGATCGAGCTGCTCCCACAGAGCCTTTGATAGTTGAACCTATTTCCATGGTCTATCCTGGAGCTGAACGCCAAATGACACTCCATGAGCCTGCTTCCACAGAGGCTCATGAAGCTGAAGACTTTCCAGCAGCTGATCCCATCGCTGCTGAAGACATTGGTCAACATGACAATGTAGAAGATGGTGCAGTCCTTCCTCAGCTTGAGAACAGCGAACTCATCAGCATTGGTCGTCCACTGGCGCCAATTGCACAGGATGCTTCATGGGCAGATCGCCCACAAGAAGAAGAAGACTATGGGGCCCAGCCAACTCCAACTGCACAGGCGTCGCCTGCGTTGCGCAGGCTTCGCAAAGGTCCAAGGCCTCAAGTCTCTGCTGAAGACAATCCGGCTGCATCAGCCGCGGAAGAAGAAGTTCCACAAGTTCCCACTCCCCTGTCCCATCAAGAAGCAGTTCTCAAGGAGAACGTGCTTGTGACCGACCCTCCAGCTCGTCAAGTGGAGGATGAAAATCTTGAGGCTGCCACAACTACCAATGAAGCTAATGTGGAGCCCTCCCCAACGGAAGAAGAAGACAGCGAAGCCACTGATCCCGTCACTTCTGTTCCTGAGTCTGCTGCCGGTCCCCAGTTTGACTATCATGTTGAGCACAGGCCTCAGGTACAGAAGCCAATCCCAAGATTGCCAAGGTTCCCAGGTCCTGCGTCAGCACCTGGCTCCTTCAATACCAATGGCTTCAGAGCAGACAACACATTCTTCGATAGCTCCAGGAACCCCTACTCAAGGGAAAGGATATCATTTGATCGGTTCTGGAGCTATCCGTAGCGAAGCTATTACTCATGCATTCTTTACAACCAAGGTCGCATCTTCCCCCACAAGCGCCTTGACATTGAAGCTATAGCTGGTCAGCCCTGTCTGGAAGAAGCTTTGGATTGCTTCAAGGAAGTTGGACTGCTGCCGTTCGTTACTGACCAAGAGCATTGGAATGAAGAGTTACTACTCCAATTCTATGCCACACTTCACATCCGCGGGTATAGCAGAGATCCGAAGACTTGGGTCCTGGAGTGGATGACTGGAAACGTTCATCACGAAGCCAGAGCCTTTGACATCATTGAGCTCACTGGTTTGCCAACTCCTGGCGATCTCTTCGAGCATGGCTGTCAGCTACATAGTGAAGCTATTGAGAGCATCTTTAAGAAGCCTGAACCTGATATGAGTCAGATGCTCAGCATGATGAAGCCATTGCCCCAAGATGCTGCTTATCCCACGGAGTTTTTCATTGAAGACCTTGAGTATCTGCCAAGAACCATTTATCACATCATCAGGCGAACTCTCTGGCCCATCAAAGGGCACTCTCCAAATGCCAAGCTTCAGGGTGCAATGAAGACTTTGGTCTTCTATATTCTTCATGGAAAATGCTTCAATGCACAGGACTTATTCATCCACCAACTTGCTGCATCAGGCACTAATCTGTTTGGCTTGAAGTTCTATGCCCCATGGGTAATGCGGCTAATCAAACTTCACTCCGATATCTCATATCAGCCATCTGCTCGCAATCATTGAATTTTTCTGCCTGATGTGGATATCTCTATTGAAGCCATCTATCCTGAGCCTGCCAAGGAACCTCTAAGTTTTCAGAATGCAGAGCATCAGAGTTTCTCTCAGAACGTTGCAGGAGTTGAAGCAGTCACTCGGGTGTATCCTTTGGCTGGCACTACACGTGCACCACACCCTGCTTCCACTGAAGCCACTGATAATACAACTGCTCCAAGACCCAAGAAGCGCACTCATGTTCTCACCGACCGAGAGCTTCTTGTGGCTCTTCATCAGAAACAGGATAGACATCATGACTGGCTGAAGCGTCAGATGAAAAGCCTCTTGATGGATGTCAATCGCATTCACAATCTTGCCACCAAGAATGCTTTCGTTGCCCATGAAACCTATCCCCGCACATGGAAAGGGCTAACAATGATGTGTTCTGAAGCTGATCTTCAAGAGGATGGCTTCACTGAGGGATTCAAGTTTGACTCCACACCTCCTCGAAGGGCTGTGCTGCGAGGAACTCCATCCCTTGAAGACTCTGAGTTCTCTTCCTCTGCTGCAACAGTGACTGCCAGAGTTGTCGAGGATGAAGACGATGCTACTTCACCGCCACCTCCTTCAACACGCTTCAACTCTGCTCCAAGCTCTTCAACACCGCCAAACACCACCAACGACCCTGCTACTTCACCTACTCCGCATGGGAACGAGTAGATGCTCTATGTCTTCAAGCCTTTTTGGTCCTTACTGACAAAAGGGGGAGAAGCATACGAGGTTGATAGTCTTCAAGCGGGTCCATATGGGCGGGTGCTTTATATTTTGCTTCGTGCTTACAACTCTCATTTTGCTACACTTGGTTCTTTGAGTTGTAACATTTAAACTCGATGGTCGTCTGCTACTTATCGGCCACCTTGTTTTGCGATGATAAATTCCGCATGTGCGACGATAAATTCCGCACTTAGATCATTCTGCAGACGTCCATTTTCCATTATGCATGTCATTATCTTCATATATTTTCACATGCATAGTGGATTGTCATCATAAGTTGAAGTGGTTCTCCACAAGTACAACCTGCCATGTGCATTTGCATTCCAAAAGCAAATTACTTATATGCACATCTTCAGGGGGAGCCCTTGCAACTTATGAAGACAATTCCTTATCCTTTACAATTTCACAATTATATTCCCCGTTGAAAACTTCAACTAGTTTGTCATCAATCACCAAAAAGGGGGAGATTGTAAGTGCATCTAGTGCCACCCCTAGTTGGTTTTGGAGTATTGATGACAAATCTAGTTGAGGGACTAATGTGTTTGTGAGAATTGCAGGATAACACAGGTAGAAGTCCCTCATTGATTCGGTTTTCCTACCAGAGATGACCCCTAAAAATGTATGAAGACATTGAAGTCAGTGGTGGTATATGAAGATATTCACATTGAAGACTATGACAAGAGAAGACACCACATGAAGCCTATGGAGCTCGAAGACTTAGATCTTTCGTAGTTCTTTTTCTTTTGTGTTGATTCATAGGAACCACCGTACTGTTAAGTGGGGTCCAAGAGAACCAGTCAGAATGACTGAAGTGATGCCTAACCAAAAACCTATGTCTTCGAGTGAAGACTATGAGAGCGAATCTTGTCCAGAGTCGGACAAGTCAGCTTTGCTTGCAGCCCAAGTAAAGTTGCCGTGTGAGTTTGAAATCTGACCGTTGGAACACGTGTCAGTTCCTTAGTGACCCAGGGTCATTTCGGACAAATCAGGTCGGGTTGCCAAGTGGCTATAAATAGCCCACCCCCTACAACCATAAACGGTTGGCTACTCAGATTGAGAGTACGACTTTTGTCGTTTGAGAGCAACCCACCTCGAAGCCTTTGAGAGAGAATTCCTTGCGAGGATAAAGCCCTAACCACCCAGAGCCAAAGAGAATTAGGCATCACTTAAGTCTTCTTGTCTGAGTGATCTGAAGACTTATTACACTTGAGGACTGTGCATCCTCCAGCCAGTTAGGCGTCGCGTTCTGAGCATCCAAGAGACATTGTGGATTGCCGGTGAATGAAGTCTGTGAAGGTTTGGGAGTCTACCTTGAAGACTTACCAGAGTGATTGGGCGAGGTCTATGTGACCTTAGCTCAAGGGGAATATGGTGAGGACTGGGTGTCCTGAGCTGCGTGTTCAGGACTGGGTGTCCGGGACTGTGTGTCCTCAGGTTTAAATACCTAGCCGCCCTAACCAGACGTACAGTTGTCACAGCAACTGGAACTGGTCCAACACATCATTGTCTTCAACGAGTCACTTGTTTCATCCTTCCCTTCTCTTACATACAGTTACTCTTTGTGAAGTCATTGTATGATTGCACTATCTTTTATCTTCACTGAGTGACTGCTTGTTTTGTTTGGCTTCATAAAATCTTCCTATCTGATTCTTACTACATTGCAGCTATTTGTCATTGTGCTTTCACTCTATTGAATACTTGACTATGGCTTGCCTAGTGTAGTCTACCTTCCACTGCATAGTAATAGGCTTATTTCTACTGTTTGTCTTCATAACTTCCACGTTTTGAAGACTTTCATAAAAATTGCCTATTCACCCCCCCTCTAGTCGATATAACGCACTTTCAGGCACATACTTACAGGCGTTTGCTAATATGAAAAAGCAGTGGACCTTTGGGTACAAAGGAGTGGACCTGAACGGTGCAAACAAAAAGAAACTGATAAAAAAGATGAGTGTTGTGTTCCTAGGGGTGGAAGAACTTGACAGGGCCAGCCGACGATTACTACCTCGATCAAAAAGTGATTATTACCCATGGAAATGGCACCAAATCGCTCTGGATCATTAACAAGGGTGGATGCAGACATGGGACTTGTCCGGGGTGCCGCGTATGCCTCTGCCCTCTCTGGAAGCACCATGACTCGCTCGATGCATTTCATATGGCGATTGGATCATTTCATCATATCGCAATTGTATAAAACTACTGTATAAAGCAATCATATCACGAGATCATTTCGGCATCGTGTACGTAGCCTCTACAAGGCTCCGCTCTGCCCTTATCACGTAGTGATTACCCGCACGTTGTCATAATCACAAGAGCGGCGACTACTCGCACATCACTACTCCCTATGAGAGCATCTCCAACAGCTGCAAGCCTTAGAACAGGGCAGCAAAAAGAGACTGGAGTAAATTTTAGGACAACAAGAAGCGCATCTTTTTGACGAAAATATTACGTCTCTGCCCTAAAATAGGCCACCGAAACACGAAAACTTCCTTTTCTTTTTTCAACTACAAATTTCCCAACATTCAACTAAAAACATGCCAGCCGGCGTGCTGGAACTCGATGGCGAACCGGCCGGACGGCCGCGGCCAAACCCCCTTGAAGATGGACTTCGGCGGCATGGCAGGCAAGGCGGAGCAGCGGGCGTGCACCGGTGTGCGGCAGAGGAGCCCGGGCACGGGCCAGCTGTGGGGTGAGCGCGAGGTCGACGGCGGCGGCTTACGGTGGCCTATGGATGCGGATCGAAGGGGGGAACGCCGAGGGACTCACCGCGAAGATCGTGGCAGGCTCGGTGAAGGCCGGGGTGGACTGGAGAGACGGTGGCGACCGCGAGATGGCAAGGACTGGAGGAAGAAGAAGGACTCCTCCTCCTAGTGCTCCGGCGGCGACTCTAGCGGCGGAGCGGGCGCAGGGGTCGTCGGGTGCGGGGGGTCGGCGGCGGCAGTGGAGAGTGGGCGCGGGGGGTTTGCTCGGCGGCGGTGGTGTGAGAGAGCGGGCGAGGGGGAGGAGGAGGATCGATATGGCGAGAGGGAGGGTTAGCGAGGGGGGAAGGTCAGCAATGGCGCACCTCCTAGGGGTGCGCCATAAGTACTTTGATAGCAATGGCGCACCTTCCCCTGGTGCGCCATTACTAACTTTTTTTTGGATTTTTAGTTGCATATAATATTTTTTTAGAAAATGACGATCAAATTTGAGAACATATATGAATGGGAAAAAATATCACCAAATTTGTTATTTGAAAATATCATCAAATTTGTTATTTGAAAATATCATCAATTTTTTTGGATTTTTAGTTGCATTCATTTGTGAATTGGTAAAACCTTTATGAATGTGAAAAAATATCATCAAATTTGAAAAAATATTCATGAATTCAAAAAGTGCCCATAAACACATAAATAAATATTCTTGAGGACTAGAACAGAAGAAATATCATTACTAGTTTTGCAAAACAAAATATATATAATTGTTAGCTAGGGGCTTACGAGCGGAGGAGACCGGGCGGCGGCGCAGTGGGTGGGGCGGCGGTGCAGTGGGTCAACGGCGAGGCCCGAGACGGCAAGGCGGGGCGCGGGGGTCATCGGAGCGGCCGGGTGTGGAGCGAGGGGGGGGGGGAAGTGGAGGGAGGGACGAAGGGATCGGGCGAATTAGCTAGGGGGAAGATTACTAATGGCGCACCCCCTGGCGGTGCGCCATTATCTAGGGGGAAAAACTTAGTAATGGCGCACCTGTGGACAGTGCGCCATTACTAGTTTCAACTAGTAATGGCGCACTGTCTACATAATGCACCATTAGTATGTTTGGAAAAATGAAAAAAAAATTGTTACTAGTGGCGCACCATGTATCTGGCGCGCCATTAGTGTCTTCCACACTAATGGCGTACTTGAACATGGTGCGCCACTGCTATATTGTAGTGGCGCACCACATGTCAGGTGCGCCATTAGTGTCAATTCCATCTATAGCCCTTTTCCTAGTAGTGAATAGTTTATAATCCATATTGAAGTTGGAATACAGTAGGTTTAACACCAATATAAATGAAGAATGAGTTCATTACAGTACCTTGAAGTGGTCTTTTGTTTTCTTTCTCTAATGGAGCTCACGAGATTTCTATTGAGTTTTGTGTTGTGAAGTTTTCAAGTTTTGGGTGAAATCTTTTGATGGATTATGGAACAAGGAGTGGCAAAAGCCT